>NW_024609846.1:146676372-146916372 GCF_016920785.2 Ixodes scapularis | reverse complement strand
TACTGTGAAAGCTATGAAAAGATCGCCCACAAAATTAAGAACAATCTCTAAAATTTTCAAAATGAAGCTTATTAGTACTATGCTTATCTATCAATGTATTGCTTTAAGCAGGTCTTATCCCTGGTAGGGCGCATAGTATAGACCAGTGTCCGCGCCATTTCCAGGGCGCCGCCATGTTTATCTACGCTCGCGCCACCACGCGGAGAGAACTGGCAGGCAGGAGGGGGGGGCTGCGTTGGCGGCGTTGCTTTGGGGAGTTGGATGCGGCAGGCTGTCCGAATGCACCGGCACATCGTGAAAGATGTCTTCACCAGAAGCCTCCGCGGCCCGTTCTTCAACAGATAAGATGTCGTGAACATTCGAGAACCCATCTCGATCGAGAAAACAAGAGAAAACCTTTCTTGTCTTAGATGTTCTCGGTGTCTGCTGACCCTTGACATCCGCGTTTCAGTCCGGGTTCATTGCGTAGCAAATATTTCGCTGCCGCTTTCTTGTAGCTTTCAAATGCTTGATTGTCGGCTTCTTGTATACGACATTACATTCGTGGCACGGTTGAGACCGATTTTCGCGATCTGCTTGCCTTTCTGCGGCTCTGCCGAGCCGAAATAAGTCGGAGGCGTTTACTTGATCGAACGCCGTTTTAGCGAATGAAAACGAGACCACGACGTTTCGTCGAATGACTAGCGAATGGGTCTTGTTCCATAGACAGCTCGGATTAGCTTTCTTTTGTAATATGCCGCTTTGTCTGCCGCCGCGAAGCGGCGAAAACGAGGGCTCCGAGTGTGTTAGCACGCCCCCCCCCCCCCCCCACCCACACACACGCTGCGAGCGTCTGGGTTCAAAACTATTAATTGCCAGCTCTAAAGGATGGTACTTACTTGAAGTGGGAGCTGGAATTCTACGAGGTACCAGGAGACACTTACTATCGGGCACCGAAGCACGGTGCCTGTGGGGACGGAGTCTAGGAACGCTACTGATTAATATTGTGACAGGCGATCAGTTATGATAACAGACGAAACTTCGACTCGTTTGTTCAGAAGTTCGCGGTGATATTTTATTAGCCCTCGTTCTAGCACACCAAGGATGGTCCAAGGATCTTAGGCAGTGAAATTCACATCACGCAGGCTCGTCCGTCGTAGTCGTCGCAGTCGACGACGAAATGTAATGAGCTACTAAGCTTCACAAGGTAAATGCCCGCGAGAAAGAGTTTTGTGGCAGTCCAAAACACCGATCCAGCAGACGCACGTACGTACGTTTACTCCGGACTCCATGAACCCGACGGCGCAAGATCAAAGCGATCAAAGAGCACCGCCGCCATCGCCACCCGGTTTTCTCTGCACTTCGCGCGACAACGGCACTGCAACGGAGGGCACTCACCTCGGCGTTAACAATCTGCGAAATAGATTAATTTCCCACTCTTGAAGCCATTCCAAATGATAAATGAAAATATCTCGGCGTTGTAGAACATCTGACGACACAACTGTGCCGAGCGCCTGCTCGGCGTCGTAGTAGCTCGTGCAGGCCTGCTTATTTGTAGTTGAGACGATGATTCCACATCTTTCGTGCCACTCGTGGTGCCTGCGATAACCTCGAAGGGCAGGCGAATCTTCTCACGAGGACGTTGAAGACACTCAACGCCGGAGCCACCAAAGCAATCGCACAAACCGTCGCCATGTTTGCTTCTTCGTCACTCGCGGCGCGATCAACTCGTCGCGAGATGTTTTCTGGCTCGGCTAGATGGAAACCAACAGCGGCAAAGTGGCGTATGGTCACACGGCTCTCACATTACGGGCACTACACTCACATACCGCGGTAAACAGGACCGATGCCGGCGAAACGGCAGTCGGCACACCAGCGAAGAAGCCTTCAACGGGAAGCGGCGGTGCAGGCCGACGCAGCCCCCCCTCCCCGTGAGCGTCTGGGCAGTCTGGGTTCGAGATTATTGTTCGCTTTTGCTCCTTGCGGTCGAGGCTAAAAAGAGCACTTCCGGACAAAGGTCTATACAAGGTAATATATATATATATATCGCTAAATCAACAAATTGCGGAACGATGGAAGGTACGCGAAGCATTTTACGGCTTTATGAAAAACAGCACAAATTCGACGGGTTTTTAAGTTTCGGTTTGCTATTGGAGCGCATCTGGGCCCATGCGGCACCGCGCCCTGTGGAGAGATAGTGCAGCCAGACTCTGCTGCGTCGCACGATGCGCAGCAGAGGTTTGTTGCACTATCTCTCCACGGGCCGCGGTGCCGCATGGGCCCAGATGCGCCCTGATAGCAAACCGAAACTTAAAAACCCGTAGAATTTGTGCTGTTTTTCAGAAAGCCGTAAAATGCTTCGGGTGCTTTCTATCGTTCTGCAATTTGTTGATTTAGCGTTTTTCGACGATGTTGAGCAATTTTCTAATTGCAACCATGCCCTTAGACACAATATTAAAAAAGTTAATTACGCAAAAATAATTAACAACTTAATTATCTCGGACTCTAATGATTTTCGTAAATGGGCCCCTGGCCCCGGACCAAAACGACACAAGCTTTTTTTTCGTTGCGATGAGTAGTTTTTGTAGGGTCGATTTGGCCTGACTTTTCTGAAACACCCCGTATATATAACATCCTTAATGCACGGCTTGTGAAAACACATCGGGAGTAACGACCCATCAATAGTGAAGGGAAAACACCGACATGGGTAAAGAAAAAAAAACAACAAGAACCTAAATGGCGAAGTTGAAACGAGTATATGACTGTTTGACAATCAAAATAATTTTGAACATTTAGTTGCTGAGGTTTGCAAGATGTGCGTTTCGTCGGAAACTTCTTTCAGTATACGAGGGGGGAGCCAAAGGTAGCCGGAGTTATTTTCTGGAGGGCGGGCTACTTGTAGTACAACTCCCTCCCTCTAGATGTGTTTTTCGGGGACCCGCCTACATCAAACTAGCTGTTGGCCTTCCTATGAGGCGCTGCATTTGGCTTCACTGGACTGGTTTTGGAGTCTCTTTCAAAGCGTTTGCCTATTTAGTGATAGGTGATTTATACGAACAACGTACATCAGTGCAATTCTGATTCCTGTAGACCAAGAATACGGCAGAAACGGTTGTAATGTTAGAGACAGTTTACTAACAAGTTGCTCTGAGAAAAATGCAAGTGTACGATTGGCTTTCACGTTTGAAACAAGGTGAATTGTCGCCTCATGATTACCTCCGTTCAAGGCGTCCTTTGACCAGCCGAACTGAAGAGACTGTGGCGTTCCGTGCTTTGAAGGAGCAGATACTAAAGTACGCTATTTTATTTCAAAGTCATCACCTAGGATGAGTGTAAATGGTGTCGTCACCACGTGCCGCTTTCGTGGCATCGAGCCGCGAGCCATATACCAGACCGAGTGTACATGAAGGACGATAAAGTATGATTCTATTTTCTCCGCAAGCCGACATAACTGCTCTGTCTCGTCGCTCTTAACACATGATGTCAGAAGTGGCCGTTGTCTGTCCACAAGACTTTCTACTCTGTCCACGCGACTTTCTACAACAGACTACCAACCCATACCAAGCGCGATGACAAAAAACCCAGCACGTCATTCCAGCACGCCCAGCAGGTCAACCCAACACGGCATCCCGGAAGCTATGGTGGCACTGCTGCCGCCGCCATGACCCCCGGATTCTGGCGGGGACATCTGGCAAAACTGGAAAACCTGGGAAAGTGAGTTCAAGCTTTTTTCCACGGCTACGTGTTAAGAGTCTCTTAGCGCCACCAGAAAGCATAGTGGCAGAAAACAATGCCAATAAAAGAAAAAGAAGTAGTGTGATGCAGACCGTCAACAGGTTCAGTCGTGTGTTCTTTTCTTCCCACACTTTTTACAAAATGGCGACGAGGTAAACAGAAGACTATGCCGACGTTCGGCAGGACCGAACCTTTCGAGGGGGAGGCGACGAATGGCCTGCATACGTGGAACGACTTCACTAATTCTTCATTGCCAACGATGTTCCTGCTGCAAAGACGAGTTCCATTGTCCTGAGCTGCTGCGACCCGAGTACTTACTTTTTGCTTCGGAACCTGGTGAAGCCGCAGGCACCCCAAGACAAGACCCTCAGCGAGATTCTGGCCATTCTCGGCAAGCATTACGCCCCTACGCCGTTCTCCGTGGTTCAGCGCTTCCGCTTAATTCTAGGGTTTGCTCCGAAACTGAATCTGTCAGTGACTTCATCGCAGCGCTGAAGAGCTCATCGGAGCACTGTGACTACGCTCCTGAGCTGAAGAAAATGCTACGAGACAGACTAGTTTGCGGTATAAACGACGCCGTGATTAAGACTCGACCTCTTGAAATTCCGGACCTCACCTTCGAGGTTGCTGTTCAAACTGCACGGGCCATGGAATCTGCAAAAAAAAAAGATGCTGCTGAGCTCTGTCAAGCTCAAGCTAGTACAAGCGTTCTTTCCACGCACAAGGTAATGTAAGCGGCAAAAGGCACATCGTGTTATCGCTGCGGAGACAAAAGCCACCTGGCATCTCAGTGCCGACACATCCATTCTACGTGTCACTACTGTCACAAGCGAGGGCACCTTTCTGTTGTGTGCAACTCGAAGAAGAGTGGGAACCCACCCAATGCAAAAGTTTCAGGAAGAGCTCGTCGGGGTCACACAAGGTCAACTCCATCTGCTCGGGTGAACACACTTAACGGCGACATGTCCCCGCAAGATCTTTGTCAGGTTGTGGAAACTGACGCCTACGACATGTGGCACCTGGGTACAGCATCAACAATACCACCTTTTCTGGTCACCGTTGAACTCTTCGGTAAACCGATTTTCATGGAACTAGACACCGGAGCGAGCGTTTCGGTGATGCCTGCAGAGAAGTTTCAAGCAGAAGTCCCCAATGTCAAGTTGGATTCTTCAAGCGTCCTTGTGCGAGGATTTTCTGGAGGCCTCAAGTAAGTCAAAGGCAAGGCGAATGTTAACGTCAGTTGCAGAGGTAACAGTGAGGTTCTTCCGCTGTTCATCACCTCTGGTACTTCACCTAAGTTGCTTGGTCGCAACTGGTTTCAAGCTTTGGGCCTGAGCCTCAAAGGACTAGAGCCAGTAAACAACCTTTCTAATGTTGCGGACCTCATACAGTTTTCGAAGAAGGTTTAGGCACTTTCAAGGGGATTTCTGCGAAACTCCTTGTGACTCCAGAGGCTCCGCCCAAATTCTGCAAGCCCCGTCCACTGCCATTTATATTAAATGATAGAGTCACCCAAGAGCTCCAGAGACTATAACGTGAGGGTGTCATTGAGTCAGTGAAGACATCTGACTGGGCAGCTGCCATCGTTCCTGTTTAAAAAAAGGATGGTCAAGTGCGGATAAGTGGGGACTCCAAAGTAACAGTCAATCCTGTGTCTCTTCTAGAGACCTTGTAACGTTTCGGCCGGGATGGCCGGAGTGACGACACCTTCATTCTGGCAGGCGACTTTATTTCAGTCCCATCTCAAGCAAAAAGCGCTCTCACGGCCGGTGCAGTGGCATTTTACCGAGTGCGCACCGAAAACTGGGCATGCGCCCCGTCCCGCTTATCATGCTGATAAGATACGTTACAACTTCTACCTTCTTCGAGGGCAGAGCCTCGGAATAATGGCAACCAAGAAACAGTTCTCGCAATGACTGCGGTGTCCCAGGTTAGAAGCGTTCATGAAGGGTGCTGCACGAGCCGTCAGCTGCGCACTTCAGCACAGGCGACTCCTGGAACCTTGACACACTTGTCCAGGGCAGGCGGCAAAGCCTCGAAGCCAAGGGACTTTTCTCCCGGGAAGGTTGTTGGAAAAACCGCAAGGTGCAGAAGCTGTAGACGACTTGGACCCAGTTGCTTCTTCTGACATTGGTCCAGGGCAGTCTTCAGTAAGAGTCCAAGCCAAGGGACAGCAGTTCAGGGGGAAGATGACAGTAGAGCCGCCGGGCACTCCTGAAGCCGAGGTCGTGGACTGCGACTCAGCTAGACAGTTGAACGAATGACAACCAGAAAACCCGGGCGACGGCCAGGGGATGCCAAATCGAGATTCCAAGTTGTCGAGTGAAAAAACACTACACCAACCATAACACAGCACTGCCACATTTTATTTAGTTTCCCGACTTGGGAATACCCCGTCCCGAAGGTGTGTTAGTCTAACCCCCAAAAGTGTTTCTTATTTACAATTCTTATTTACAAGATTAAGAGTCAAGTGACAAACTTATTTACAGAGGAAGAAAAGAAATGATATGTATTTAGACCGCTCTGCTCAAACTGGCAGCGTTTGAGTGGAGCTTTCCTTTCTTGTGTTTCACATGAAAAGAATATGATTGTAATGTCAGGCTCCAACGCAAGAGTCTACCATTTTTGGGAGCCATCTGACTCAGCCAAGTTAGCGGTTTATGATCGGTGACAAAAACAAATTCTCCACCGTCAAGGTAACATTTCAGCTTCTCTACAGCCCAGACCATACAGGCACATTCTTTCTCTAGCGTGCTGTATGTCTGTTCCCGTGTCGTCAGCTTCCGGCTAGCGAACAGAATTGGGTGTTCGTCCCCCTTGCTATGAATTTGGCTCAGCACGACGCCAAACTCCTTTTCACTTGCATCGCACTGTACCAAGAAAGGTTTTGAAAAGTCGGGACTGGCCAGCACAGGAGGGCTAATTAACGCCTCTTTCAATTTATCAAAGGCTTGGCGCCGTACCTCGTCCCATACAATCCGGACAGGCTCTTTCTTTTTGAGAGCATCTGTTAACGGACTAGCTAACTCAGAAAACTGAGGGATGTACTGCTGATAGTAATGTACTAAACCAATGAAAGACATTAAGTCTTTCTTTGTGTCCGGTAAAGGAAACTCGCGGATAGCCAAGAGTTTCAGCTCTTGCGGACGTCTCTTTCCTTGACGAACCACGTGGCCTAAGTAGCTCACTTCAGAACGCGCCAACTTGCACTTGCTCGCCTTCACTGTCAAACCCGCGCTTCGCAATCGAGATAAGACGTCGCGCAAATGCTGTTCATGCTCTTCCAAAGTGTTTGAAAAAACTGCAATGCCATCAAGGTACGGTAACGCGAACGCCTCTGCCCCCGAAAGCACCTTGCTCATAAGACGGGAAAAAACGAACGGAGCGTTTTTTTTAAACCGAAGCTAAGCACAAGCGGCCTGTATGTTCCGAACGGGGTTATAAATGCAGCGATGTTGCTAGCCCTGTTTGTTAGCGGAACCTGCCAATTGCCGCGGACAAGGTCAAAAATAGAAATGTACTTTGCCGAGCTGACTCTCTCAATGCAGGCTTCCATGTGCGGAATAGGGAACACCTTAGTGACCGTTACGGAATTGAGCTTTCTGTAGTCAACACACGGTCTAGGATCCTTCTCCGGGCACTCCACAAGAATCATAGGCGAGGCGTAGTCAGGCTCACACGGCTTAAGTCCAAGATCTAGCATTTACTTGACTGCCTCCCTCATGAGACGTTCCTGTCGAGGCGAGAAACGATACGGCTTACCCGTGGCCGGCAGCTCTGAACAGAGTTCTATATCGTAGGTGATTAAATCAGTCCTACCAGGCTTAGTAGAAAATACATCTGAGTAATCAGAGATCATTTTCTCGAGGTTGACGAATTGCTGTTTCGTTATCTGCGCCTGACTAACCGTCATATCCAAAATTTCTTTTACTGTGAAATCATCACGCAAAGTCACCGGAACAGGAACTTTTGGCGCAACTTCTTCGGGCGCGTTTAGAAGGATGTTCACGACATGCACTCGTTCGATGTAAGGTTTCATCAGGTTGCAATGGAAGATCCGCACTTCATTTCGGCAACCCGGTAGTAGAACCACGTACTTAGTGTCTGACAATTTTGGTTCTACCGTAGCGGGTCCTTCCCATTGCAGTTCCAATTTATTTGCTTTCGCCGAACGTAAAAGCAAAACCTTGTCGCCCTCATCGAACGAACGCATGCGACCGTTTTTGTCGTAGTAATTCTTTGCCCGTGCTTGCGCCTCCATCATGTTAGCCTTCACTAATTCTTGCGTGTTGTAGAGGCGGTTCAGGAGCGTTAGAATGTACTCTACCACCGCGGGATTTTCGGAGTCCCCCTCCCACCTTTCTCTGAGTAGGCGCAACGGTGAACGCAATGCACGGCCGTACACCAATTCCGCCGGAGAAAACCCGGTTGATTCGTGAACGACGGAACGAAGGGCGAACAGCATGGCAGGCACTGCCGCATCCCACTCTTTTCCATGCTTGTGGCATAAGGCCCGCAGAATTCGCTTCATAACAGAGTGCACACATTCCACGCTGTTACTCTGAGGGTGGCTGACGGAACTGTGACTAATTTTTATGCCACATTTTTCAAAAAAGCCAGAGGTTAGTGCACTCGTGAAAACGCTTCCAAAGTCGCACTGAATTTCACTGGGAAAACCAACCTTCGAGAAACAGTGAGTAACGCATCCACGACTTCCGTAGAAATCTGCTCTCGTAGTGGCACCGCCTCCGGGAACTTACTTGCTGGGCAAACAAAGTATCGGTAGCCTGATTTGGTTACCGGAAGAGGTCCCACTACATCAATTACTTGCCTTTTGAAAGACTCAGTTATAATAGGGATACAGGTTAAAGGGGCCTTGACCTTCTCGTTTGGTCTTCCAGTTCGCTGACAAATGTCGCACGAACGGACAAACTGCTCAGCTTCTTTGAAGCATCCGGGTCAATAGTACTCAGCTAAAAGCCGCGCTTTAGTTTTCTTGATTCCTAGGTTACAGGACCAGCCTTTAGCGTGAGCAAGCTATAAGAGTTGAGCCCTGTACTTAACTGGGACGACAAGCTGGTCGTACTCTCGCCCACCTTTGGCAGTGTAACTGCGATAGAGGACCCCATTGTTAAGAAAGAAGGACACTTTCTTTGATGGCATTGAAATCCTCTTTCTGCATTCTTCCAGTGAGTCATCCGCAGCTTGCTCCGATATCAATGTTAATGTGTCCACCTTTGACAGCTCTTCGAAATTAACGCTTGCTGGGGAAACAAGACTAGGTTCGGCGATCACAGGTTCGCCTTCGACTTCGGCCAGTACTGGAGGGTTTTTAGGCTCTGGAACGGCTGACGTGTTATCCCTCGTCATTGATCTGGTCACTACAAGTACCGGATTCATAGCTAACTCTTTTCCAGAGTCACTCAAACTCTTTGCCGTTTTGTTAGAAAGAATATAAGGGCACGTGGGAAGTGCGCCATCAGAAACTGCGGTGGTCGTTTCTATTTCCCCAAACGGACCCTTCACCTTGACTTTGGCAACTGGAAGACTGGTAGCCTTACTCTCAAGTGCCTGGCGAATCCAAACGCATTCGCCCGTTAAGTCGCTTGGCTCGACCAGTGAGGAATGAACTAGATCGTGAGTGGCACCCGTGTCTCGCAAAACTTTACAGGACTGGCCGTTCACCATCATGTCATACAGATAGGGTTTTAGAAGCTCGTCTTCTGCTCCCAGTGCCAAATTCATTTTCGAAACCTTCGGAACACGGCATCCCACAGCAAGATGCCCAGGCTGATTGCATCGGTAACACACAATGGGCTTCCGTGCTTCGAAGGCCTTGGTTAATTTCTTATCTGGGCTTTTCTTTTCAATCTCGTCTTGCGCTGCCTTTCCGCGTACGTTGGGCTTTTTAGCTTTGTTGTGCTCCACCGAGCGATAAGCTGAACAATTTTGATTTCGGCTAAATGACTTGCTTTCTGCAGCTGCATTTTCGTGCCTGGAGTAGTATTCGTCAGCATAATCAGCGGCCCCTTGTACGGAGACAACGTCCGGTCTGTCCTGAATCCACAATTTCATTCCACTCGGAATGGAATAAAAAAACTGCTCGAGACCGATATGCTCAAGAATCTTTTCGCGGTCCTCGTACGCGTTAGCCCCACAAAGCCAGTTCTCAAGGAAACCCTGCAAACGGTACGCAAATTCACTGTAACTTTTCTCGGGACGCTTCGTAGCTTCTCGAAACTTTACCCGGAACGCCTCCGGGGAAAGCCTGAACTTCCTCAGAAGGCTTTCTTTTACTTTGGAGTAATCCTGCGCACTCTCTGGGTCGAGTCAGGCCACAACGTCTGCCGCTTCTCCGGGCAAAACACTGAGAAGTCGCTGTGCCCAGTCCGAATCCGCCAACCCCAGCTTGGTACAAGTGCGTTCAAAATTAATGAGGAATAAACCCAGGTCACCACCGACACGAAAAGGCTGCAAAAAACCTCTGATATCTAAAGTTTCCACTTTCTGGCCTCATCAGACGACTTTTGCAATTTTTCCTCCATCATCCGGAGTTCCGCTTCCTCACGTTTTTGCTACCTCTCGACCTCATCCCAACATTCTTTCATTTCGTCGAGGTCGGCCCCGGAAGTCTTAATAGCTTTGATTGCTTCCGCTTTTCTCATGAACTTCACTACCGTTACACCCAGCTCTTCCGCTAGGTCTAGTAATCGAGGCTTCGTAATCTTATCGAAGTCCATGTCACCTTTGCTTGAAAAACAAACAAAAATGGAGCAGTGCGGTATTTTGCTTTTCTGGAATCCGGTCTAAACCTTACAAAGTGACACTCGAAAACTCGGAAAAACGACCAGCACTCACCGACTGAAGCCGCACGCCCCCGGCGCCGCTCATCCCACCGCTGCCACCAGCTGTAACGTTTCGGCCGGGATGGCCGGAGTGACAACACCTTCGTTCTGGCAGGCGACTTTATTTCAGTCCCATCTCAAGCAAAAAGCGCTCTCACGGCCGGTGCAGTGGCATTTTATCGAGTGCGCAGCGAAAACTGGGCATGCGCCCCGTCCCGCTTATCATGCCGATAAGATACGTTACAACCTATCCATTTCTACGCGTCGAAACACTGTGGGCTGTCTTGTCAGGGGGAACCAAGTTCACAACGCTGGATTTGCGAGATGCGTACCAGCAAGTGCCCCTGGCTGAAGAGTGTCGCAAGTTCGTGACCATCAACACCCACATGGGTCTCTTCCAGTATACAAGACGTCCGTTTGGAGTTTCTTCTGCTGCAGCAATATTCCAACGAGAAATGGAAAATCTTTTTCGTGGCCTACCAAGCGTAGCGGTCTACTTCGACGACGTTATTGTCACGGGAGCTGACGATCAAGACGGCGCGAAGAACCTCAACTCCGTTCTTTAGAGGCTTCAAGATGTTGGCCTTAAGGTGAAGTCGGAGAAATGCCAAATTTTCAAGCCTGAAGTAGAGTACCTTGGCCATGTCATTAGTAAGCAGGGACTCACTTCAAGCCCAAACAAAGTGGACGCGATCGTCAACGCTCCTGCTCCTTGCAACGTGAAAGAGCTTCAAAGCTATCTTGGACTGCTCAACTTTTACCGACGTTTCTTGCCAAACATTTCGTCTGCGTTACGGCCATTACATCTTCTACTGATGGCAGGCAAGAAATGGTCGTGGGGAAAGGAAGAAGAGCAAGGTTTCGGTGAAAGCAAGAAACTCATGACCACTGCACCCATTCTTGTGCATTACGATTCAAAGAAGGACCTCCTACTTACCTCCGATGCTTCGCCCTATGGCGTTGGTGCTGTGCTGGCACACATTGCAAGTGATGGAGTGGAGCGACCAGTAGCGTTCGCTTCAAGAAGGCTACTTCCTGCTGAACAGAACTACTGTCAAGTGGACAGAGAAGCTCTGGCTTTGGTTTTCGGTGTAAGCAAGCTCTACCAATAACTTTGGGGAAGACCTCTCACAGCTGTGATCGACCACAAGCCGTTGTTCGGACTGTTGAACTTCGACAGAGGCGTGCCATGCCAACTGTCTCCACGAGTTACAAGGTGGGCGCTGACCCTAGAGCACTGCACGGGCCCGGGCCAGCCCGAAAGCCCGAGCCCGGCCCGGCCCGCGGGCCGGGCTCGGGCCGGGTAGCACGAATTTTCTCGGGCCCGGGCCGGGCTCGGGCTTGAACAAAAAAGTTCTCGGGCCGCGCCGGCCCGGGCCGGCCCGGGCCGTGCCTGGGCAATCTTGTGCCGTAAATCATAAATTGTTGTTGATAGCAAGAAGTTTGCTCAATAATCTTTTAGGTTCATTGAATACAAAAAACGCGAAGTGCAAATTCAGTACAGCGTCGTTCAAAATAGTAACTAAAAGACGTCTTGAAGCTAGAAAGCGTTCAAGCTTTTTCCGTGTGAGCGAGGGTTCAATGTTATAAATTGTAAACAAAATAAAGTCCCAGTCATATGCTTGTCAACCTGTCTGATTCATCGCTCTCAAAAACATCTAGTTCACTATTAGGAAGATTTAGAAAAACGTACGCAAGCGCTTTGGGTACCGTAAAATAGCGTTGCGATGTAAAACCTATGGCGATGATAATTTTAGCTTGCCCAAAGTGCTTCAGTACGTTATTCTAAGACTCCCTTATTGCACAGAGCGCGACACTATATTAGCGCGAACAAGCGATCGCCGTGTTTTTATGTTTATCTCATAAAATCAAAACGCTGTTTTCAAAACTATTAGTGTCTTTAGAAGTGCTCATCTGGGCCACAGACCTAAGCGGTATACTTTGGTGCCTACTAACACCATTTCGAAGTAAAATTCGAAAAAAGAGCCAACGTCGTGTTCGCGGTATCAGTGTCGCCCAGTGTACATAGTCCGTTCCGCGCTTGCACGTTTTGGGAACCATCTTGAAAAAAAACAACGTTTTAAGGGGTTAAGTAGGAATATATTAAACTTAAGCTTGCCTGAAAGGGTTGTATATTTTAAGGACGCGTTGACATGTAAAGCTACTTCAGAACATATTCTTAAACAGAAAAGGTGCTCAGACCAGACTTAGAGCGATGGAGACTTTTTGCGAAGAGGTTGCGATGTGCATGGCCTTATAAAAGTAGTTTGAAACGGGACGCGTTTAAATGCAAAGGGTGTTTCGGAAACTGGTTCAGATAAGAAGGGCGTTTAGGGAATGGGTCGAAACAGGACAAATTCAAACGAGAAGAGCGTTTAGGGAACTGGTCGAAACGGGACGGGTTCATATTGGAAGGGCGTTTAAAGAATGGGTAGAAACAGGACGGGTTCAAATGGGGAGCTCGTTTCGGGAACGGGTCGAAACGGGACGGGTTCAAACGGGAATGGGTTGTTTCGGGCTACAGCCATCGGGCCGGGTCGGGCGGGGCCTAGAAATTATAAATTTTGTCGGGCTCGGTCCGGGGCCGGGCCGTGTCTCTTCCGGGCCGGGTCAGGCCGGGCCTAGAAATTAAAAATTCTGTCGGGCTCGGGCCGGGCCCGGGCCGTGTCTCTATCGGGCCGGGTCGGGCCGGGCCTAGAAATTAAAAATTCTGTCGGGCTCGGGCCGGGCCCGGGCCGTGTCTCTATCGGGCCGGGTCGGGCCGGGCCTAGAAATTCCGGCCCGTGCAGTGCTCTAGCTGACCCTTTCGAGCTACCAGTTCAAGCTAACCTAGAAGCCTGGAAGGATGGGAGGCCATGCCGACGGCCTGAGCAGGCTGCCTCTTCCAACGAACGACGTGCCTGATTCGACGCCAGCCGACGTGTTTATGTGTGACAGGGCCTACCCTGATCATCTATCAGTTGCAGCTATTGCTCGAATGACAAGGAGAGACTCCGTGATCTCTCAGGTTGTCTACGCTGTCCTCACCGGAACGCCGCTGCCAGTGGGAGGAGACTACATTCCATTTGCTGCAAGGTGCAGTGAACTCAGCCTGCACGAGGGTTGTCTCTTGTGGGGATCACGTGTGGTTGTGCCCAAGCTCATGCAGGCTCGAGTCCTTCAACCACTGCATGCTGGATATGCTGGAGTGAAAGAAAACAAGATGATCGCCAGATGCCATGTCTGGTGGCCTGGAAATGACAGCGGGATCACAGACCAAGTAAAGAACTGTGCTACTTGCCAAACATATCACAAGTCACCTCGTGGCATCCCAATTACTCCTTGGCCATGTCCCGACAAGCCCTGGTCTAGGCTTCATATAGATTTTGGAGGCCCCTTCATGGGCCATTACTTTCTCGTCATGGTAGATGCTTTCTCCAAGTGGGTGGATGTTCATCCTGTTCCTTCACCCTCGACAGATGCTACCATTTCTGTATTTAGGACAGTTTTCGTCCAACATGAACAGCCTGACATCATCGTCTCCGACAATGGACCAGCAGTTGTGAGCAGTCAATACGCTGAATTTTTAAGTCGGAACGGAATCCATCGAATGCTGGTTCCATCGTACCACCCCGCCTCCAATGGAGCAGCAGAGCGAGTGGTACAAACAATCAAAGACAAGCTAAAGAAACGCGCACAGGCCGCGCGCCCTGTGAGTTGCTTATGGGCAGGAAGATAAAGACGCATTTGGACTTAATGCATCCAAGCCTGAAAACTACCGTTCCGTTGAAGCAACTCAAGCAGAAAATACATGCTGACCAAGGTTGCCGTCGGGTATCACTGATGGAGTCCGGGACAACAGTATACTCAGGAAATTTTAGACCCGGATCACCTTGGGTGCCCGCTTCCGTTGTTGCACCAGTGAATGCCTCTTCTGTTTGCCTCAAACTTCCAGACGGAACATCTTGGCATCGGCATGGTGACCATCTTCGACCAAGCGCCTTGCAACAGCCACCGCAGCCAGAGACTTATCCTCAGGAACAGTCTTCTCTGCTTCAACCGACGGAGCCGGCTTCGCAACCGACGGAGCCGACTTCACAGAGCCAATCTCGACCCGAGGAGCAGTCTACATCGACAGAGGAAACTTACCCTCCAGGGAATCCAACCATGGTCGACACACCCGCATGGTTGAACCGAGTACCGTTGCTCCAGGACGGAGTCCAAGAGACAGACGGCCCGTTCAACGAACACTTTAAAGGGGGAAGGAATGTTAAGAGTTTGTTAACGCCACCAGAAAGCATAGTGGCAGAAATCAATGTTAATAAAAGAAAAAGAAGTAGTGTGATGCAGACCGTCGGCAGGTTCAGACGTGTGTTCTTTTCTTCCCACGCTTGTAACACTACGTTACTCAATCTCCAACCAAAAGTAGTGCAGGCTGCAACATTATTGATGACCATTGGAGAGGAGGCGAGAAAAACGTACGGCACGTTCCAAGTCGAAGAAGGCGGTTGAAGTGCTTCGAAAGATGTTCAAAAATCTCTACAAGATTTCAACTAACTTAGCCTACCATGATTTTTGCTTCCGTACAAGAAACCAAAAAGAAGGCGACAGCTTCAACGAGTGGCTAACTGACCTCCGCATCCTGGCAAAAAGTTGCGATTTCGGTAGCCACAAAGAACGCATGCTTCGTAGCAGAATCATCTTAGGAATCAGAGATAAGAAGACATAAGAGCGGTTAATCTCTGAAAAACCTTCCTATGCGAAAACTGCTGACATCTGCAGGACACGAGAGCATGGAAAAGAGCAGTGCCAAGAAATACAAGGGGCTTCAAAGCAGCCGTCGGAGGTGAACTTCGTTAACAAACGAATGACGCGTCCATGTCCAAAGTGCGGATACTACATACACCGTGGTACGGCTTGCCCAGCGTAGGGTAAAACCTGCAAGAAGTGCGGAAATCGTAACCATTTTGGGACGGTCTGCAGCAGCGTCCAAGTCCCACAAAGAAGCGGAAACCACGCGAAGAAAGATCTTCGTCAGCTGGAAGCTAGCGAAGATGAAGACTACTGGTTGGAGACTCTGAGTGTAGACGCAATCTGAACAGAAGACCGCTGGTTAGACACCGTCGAGGTCGAGAGAACGCCTGTGATGTGCAAGTTCGACATGGGGGCCAACTGCTGTGTCGTTTCAAGGGATCAGCTTGGCAAGGTCACAACCAAACGAGCACAACCGCGCGTCGCGGTTTTGAAAGCGTTCTTCGGGCACAAGAATCAGGCTTCCGAGAAGAACTCGGAAGAACAAGGCTGCAGAAGAACGAGAACTCTTTGAAGCTCAGTTTTTCGTAACGGAACAAGACGTCCCGGTTGCATTGAGCGGTGGGACAGTTGAACGCCTCGGACTGATCACCCGCGTAGCAGCAGTTGAAAACAGTGACCAACTGTACGAAGCAGCTCGGCCTTATGAAGACATCCTCCATGGACTAAGCCAGCTTAAAGGTGTGGTATACCACATGAAACTGAAGCCGGAATAGCACGGAGTCATCAAACCAGCAAGAAGAGTTCTAGTCGCCATTCAAGACCGGGTCAAAGCCGAACTACAACGGATGGAAGCTGACGGAGTCATCGTCAAAGGTAACAGAACCCACTTAGTGGTCAAGATACATGGTCGTTGTTGCCAAAAAAGAAAAGGTCAGAATATGTTTAGATGTGTCAGACCTCAACCAAGCCCTCCTCAGAGAGCACTAACTTATGCCGACGTTGGAAGACGTTCCACCCAGCCTTAGTGGAGTAAGGTACTTTTCAACACTCGATGCGGCAGCTGGGTTTTGGCAAATCAAGTTGGACGACGAGAGCTCCAGTGTTTTCACAATGACTACTCCCTACGGCAGATACCGGTTCCTTCGTACGCATTTCGGCATATTAACAGCGTCAGAAGTCGTCCAGCGGGCGATGCACAGAGTACTGGACGGGCTTCCAGGCGTCTTCATAGTAATGAAGACATTCTTGTATGGGGCCAAACAAAGAAGGAGTATGACGAGAATTTGAGAAAAGTACTTTAGCGCTGCCAGGATCACAACCCGAAACTTAACAGGAAAAAGTACCAGTTCGAGCAGGAGCAAGTCCGGTACCTGGACCACGACATCACCAACGAAGGGCTCAGCTTAGATCCCGGGCGACTTCAAGACATCCTGGGAATACCGGAGCCAAAAGACAGTAAACAGCTGCAAATCTTTCTTGGAATGGTTAATTTTGTGGCACGCATTATACAGTCATGTCTCGTTAATATGGACGCCTCCGTTCCCCAGAAAAATCGTCCATAATGTGAATCGTCCATAATAACGAATCAAGGTCAAAAACACAAACATTCGGTAATAATTGTTAACAAAAAACATTGTTTATTTCGCAAAGAACGAGGAGATATGAGTTTGCACTGACGCTTTCGATCCCACTTTAGTGTCCAAAAAGCGCAACACTTCGGCCACTTGAAGTGCACGTTCTCCGTCCCCCTCCTGCTCAAGGTAGGCGATTGCTGTCTCCAAGCCACGGCGAGCTTCACATCGAGTAACGGTTGGTCTCTCTTCTTCATCGTCTGTTTCTGTCGGCGCAAAGTTTTCGACAAGTTGATGGCCCTGTTGAGCGGATTCACCGACAAGCTCCATGATCTGCTCGTCGCTCATAGGCTCCCAGCTGTTAGTCTCTTCGTCTATATCCAAGAATGCCGATGCCTCTTCATCTGGGTTTTTCTCCCCGAGTTGTCGAAGAGCTTCACGAAGGGCCGCGAGCGGAAGTTCATCCATCGGATCCTCCACCTCCATAGCAGAGCTGTTAACAAGAATACCTGCGTGACGCCAGCAGTTCACAATGGTTTGAGGCCTCACCGCGTCCCACGCCCTCTTCAGCTTTTGAAGGCACCACCTCAAGTCAACAGTTTGCGGTTCGTTGTCTTCCGCGCAAGCGATGTAGTGCCGCACAAGTTCACCTCTGTAGTGTGCCTTAACCGCGCGAATAATTCCTGCGTCCAAGGGCTGTATTTTGGCAGTCATGTTGGGTGGAAAGAACTTCAAGGTAAGGTTTTCATAGTCCGCACGAACAAAATGGCATGATGCGTTATCAACCAACAAAACAGCCCTCCTCTTCTCAGCCTTCAAAAAGCGGTCGAATTTCGCCAAGAAGATTTCAAATATCTTTCCTGTCATCCATGCTTTCTTGTTGCAATTGTAAGAGCAATACATGTTCGGGTCAAATGTCTTTCCAAAACATCGTGGTCGCTCCGCTTTTGCCACGACAATGGGCTTCCACTTGTGGGTGCCGCTTGCGTTGCACAAAAATCCCACCGTGATTCTCTCTTTGCTTCGCTTGTTTCCAGCCACTGGTTCGGATGCCAGAGTCGAAGATGGGCCCAACTTGTAAAAAAAGCCAGTCTCGTCGAAGTTGTAAATATCATCTGGAGAATACTGAGCAAGAAATTCCGCAAGCTGTTTCCGAGCACTGGCAACGGCGGCTGTATCCACGCTTCCACTCTCTCCATGAATACGGTGGCTTGAAATTCCATGCCTTCTCTTAAACCTGCTGAGCCAACCCCTTGAGTAGTTCAGGTCATGAATGTCTGCATAAAGACGTGAAGATTGCAGACATTAAAATAAAACCACTGAAGAGAGAACAGTTATTTTAACGTAGATGCGTAATTGCACAAGAACGAGACTCTAGAAAAATCATTAGAAGAAACAACATTTTTGGGGAGGAATGCGTAACATTTTGAGAAAACATTTTCAAACTCAGTGCTTAAAAAGATACGCTCAGAACTGACTTACCCATCGTTGTGCCGAACTCCTTCGCCTTTTCTTGCAGCATCTCGTCGCTGACGGCGGCCCCTCTGGAGCGCATTTCCGCAAACCAGATGTTGACGGCCTCCTCCAACTTCTCAAACTTTGGGGGTCGCTGCCGGCAGGAACTGGAGCTGGCTGTGGGAACGCTCATCCATTTCTTTGATTCTTTTAGAATTGCGTGGACTGTCGATTTTCCGAGATCAACGCCAAGGTTTTTTCCACTCCACTCTTTCACGTACCGAACAGACGCTGAAGGCGTTTCAATTTTGAATTTGCATATCTCCTTTTTCAGCAGAGCAGAAAGCTCTGTCCGTTTACGCTTAACACCTGTCATTGTCTCCACCTCCGAAATGACCGGAGAAGCGTCCAGCCTTGCCTCTTGCCTCTTATGCACAACGAATGTGATTCATCACGTATGCCAACCCGGAAGGAGATGGCATACGTTTAAGCTTGAAAGACAAGAAAAAAAAAAAAAAAAAACGACCACCTTCAGGCGCGCAGCTCTTATCTCAAGGGCGGAGGACAATAGTGAATTCCGGGTACACACTGTGACCTCTACGATTCACTAACCTTTTCTTCTGTCGGGTATGTGGACTCGCCTTCAAAGTAACCAGGCGGGGAACAAAAAGGCAATGGTGAATTCCGAGTAGTACACACTGGGGTCACTAATATTTTTTTTTCGTGGACACGTGTCCATATTAACGAGACAAAAATGCCTGTATTTTCCCGTTTCGTCCCCAAAATAGCCGTCCATAGTCCGGACTGCGGGTTTCTGTATTAACGGGACAGAATTGCATGGCGGGAGACCGGTCGCCGAAAATTTCGTCCATATTGCGGGGTGTCCCGATTAACGGGGTCCATATTAACGAGACATGACTGTACCAAACATGTCGACAGTCACCGCTCCGCGGCGAGAGTTACTACAAAAGGACGCCGCGTTTGTTTGGACGGAACGGCAACAGTTGTTTTCTGAAACACTGCGAGAATCGCTCCCGAAGTCTCCAGTGCTAGCCTATTTCAACAAAAACAAGCCGGTGACTCTCTCAGTAGACGCTAGTCAGACAGTTGTAGGGGCAGTGATTCTTCAAGACGGACAGCCTAGAGCGTATTTGTCACGCTCGCTCGCCGAGACCCAACAGCGATACGCGCAGATCGAGAAAGAAATGCTTGCTATCGTGCATGAATGCACATAATTTTAAGATTATATCTTTGGGCAGCCAGAAGTAATCGTCGAGTCAGATCACAGACCTCTTGAGTCTATTTTCAAGAAAACCCTTTGTCAGTATCCTCTCCGCTTGCAGAAATATCCGATAAATATCACGTACAAGCCAGGAAAAGAACTTTTTCTTGCCGATGCCTTGTCACGGTTTTCAAGCAAAGCACAACTTCAGGAAGAATCTGAAAATTTTAACGTGAATGTTCTCGACTATGTGCCGGTATCTGATCAGAGGCTGGCGAACATTGCGCAGGAAACTGACAAGGATCCGGCGATGGCACAACTCCGGCAGTTTGCAAGCGACTCTTGGCCAGAAGAAAAAAGCTCGGTTCCCCAAGAACTTCTCTGCTACTGGGACTACCGAGACAAACTGCATGTGCAGGACGGACTGTTTTTTAAAAGTAACAAGTTAATCATCCCAGCGGGAAACAGACGCGAGGTATTGAGCCACTTGCATTCCGCGCATGGGGGCGCTGAGAAGATGAAGGCGAGGGCCAGAAGCGTGATATACTGGCCAATCATCAATAGCGACATTGAAGAGTTGGCGAAGACCTGTTTCACCTGCCAAAAGTTCAAGCCGAGAAATGCGAAACTCCCTATGCTTAACCACGACATCCCCAGTCTGCCATGGCAAGTAGTAGCGACTAACTTGTTTCAGGAGAACGGACAAGATTTTTTAGTTGTGGTTCATTTCTATTCATTCTGTTTTGTAGTCAAGGTGCTTCAACAGACAACAGCGACTGCGGTCATCACAGCCTGCCTAGAAGTCTTCGTCCCGCACGGGCTGCCAGTGAAATTATGCAGCGACAATGGACCACCTTACACCAGCCATCAATTCCGAGACTTTGTGACTAAACGCGGAATCACGCATGTTACTTCAAGTCCGTATTATCCAAGGTCAATCGGAATGGCCGAGCGCGCTGTGCAAGAATCCAAAAAACTTCTGACCAAGTTCCCCGTCAAGTCTCCAGAGTTAATCTGTGCTTTGCTGGAACACAGGAACAGCCTGAGGGACGACCGTCTAAAGTCTCCAGTCCAGAGACTCATGGGAAGGCAAACAAGGACGCTGTTGCCAGTTTCATCAAGCCACTTGATGCCCAGCACCATTCCCCCCATAGAGGTACAAAACAGACTGCGGGAGATTAGAGACCTTCAGTGCAAATATTACAACAGGACTACTAATCCACTGCCAGACTTGGAGGCTGCCACGCCGGTGTCTGTGTACGACACACATTCACGCAGGTGGGCTCCAGCGGTTGTAGCAGGGCGAGCGGGAACACTACGTTCCTACGTCGTTCGTACAAACGACGGGCAAACATTGCGCCGAACGCGAGAGCACCCTCGAGCAGCTGCTGTTGTACCGCCGTCGGTCTCAGGGCCTTCGCCCGAGCCGCCCCAGCGAGCAGCCGAGCTCAGGAGAAGCTCAAGACTGCAACAAAGTCTGGTGCGTTTTCCAAGACCAGAGAAAGCCCGCATTTCTCCCGAGACCTGATTAATACAGGCACTGTATAAATTAACCTTTTATTTAGAACTAACAACTTTGCTTTACGGGAAGGGGAAGATGTAGATGGTGTCGTCACCACGTGCCGCTTTCGTGGCATCAAGCCGCGTGCCATATACCAGACCGAGTGTACATGAAAGACGATAAAGTATGATTCTATTTTCTCCGCAAGCCGACATGACTGCTCTGTCTTGTCGCTCTTAACACAATGATTATTGGTGTTACGACTACAGTCCCGAAGCAAAAGAGCGAACCAGCCAATGAAAAACTGCCATTTCCCTACGACCCCACAAAACTCTGCAAGTGAAGTTCAACATAAAAAAAAAAAATATTTGTTTTTGACATGAGAGAGATTGTGCACTTGTATCGTGCCAACTCATGCTGCCCTGTCCTGTCATGCCGGCAGTGCCGCCCCCATGCCGTCAGCACCGCCCCCTCCATTATCTGTGTGTAAACGGTTATATAAGCAGTGGCAATAAAAGGACCAAGGGCTTTTTGATCATCGAAGCTGGCTGCGTCGGTCTGACTTGTGAACAGAGCGCCGAACGACACATGGTGTCAGGAGTGGCTCACGCAGCCACAATGTAGACACGCGGTCATGGAACTGCTGAAGCCGCCCGACCCTCTGCTCCTGCCTGGAAACGCTACCAAAAACTGGACGCTCTTCAAGCAGCAGTTTGAATTGTACCTTCAAGCCACGGCACCAGAAAAAACAAGGACGGAAGCTGCCAAGACGCAATGCTGCTGCTCATCGCCGGAGACGACGCCCTGGAAGTGTACAACAGCTTCACGTTTGCCGAGGAAGATGGCAAGACTAACTACAAGGCTCTGGTGAAGAAGTTCGACTAGTGTTCCGACCAGCGAAATGAGGTGTATGAAAGATACATCTTCCGTACAAGAATGCAGGGCGAAGCGGAGCCGGTGGAGCAGTTCATCCGTGACGTGAGAAAACAAGCAAGGTATTGCAACTTTGGTGAATTCTCAGATTCCATGATTCGTGACCAAGTGGTATTTGGCACTAGAAACAAGAAGCTGCGCGAGAAAATCCTGAGGGAGAGAGATTTCACGCTCCAAAGAGCATAACAACTTTGCAAGTCCGCAGAAGTCGCCAACAAACAAAATAAAGCGTGGCACGCTCCCGAACAAACACTGGACTCCACCACAAGAGGCTACCGGCGCCATGCGGAGGGTTCGAGAGCCACCAATCGGTGCCCCAAGTGCAACAGGAAACATGAACCGCGGAAATGTCCCACGTTCGGGAAAATTTGTCGCGCCTGTCAAGGAAGGAACCACTTCGCAGCCTATTGCAGGAAACGTGATGTCGGTGAGGTGCACCATGATGACGGGGATTTCGACATCTTGGACTTGAGCGTTTGTGGCAGCAAGAAAGAACGGGTCCAAGTGTCCGAACAACAAGTTTCGCTGAAAGTAGACACGGGGTCACAAGCCAATGTACTGCCTCTCTCTGTGTATAACAGGTTCCGGACAAGGCCCGTCGTAATGCCAAGCAACGCCATTCTTCGCTCATACAGCGGAAATGTCATTAAACACATCAGTGTCGTAACGCAGGAGGTGATCATCAACAAGCGTCACTGCCAAATCGATTTCTTCGTCGTTAAACGAAGCCGCAAGCGAGCTAGTGTCTGGGACTAGTATCGCGAGCGGTGGACGCTGTAACGGAAGAGAACGTTGCGCCCATTCTAGAAGAATTCCGCTAACTGTTTCAAGGCACGGGGTGTGTAAAACGAGTGTACCGGATGGTGCTACGTGACGACGCGATTCCAGTGGTCCAGCCTGCTCGTCGGGTGCCCTTGACGCTACGGGAGCCTCTACGGGACGAACTACGGCGCATGGAGGCATCGGGCATCATCCGGAAAGTGGATGAGCCCACAGACTGGGTAAGCCTCTTGTTCTGGTAAAGAAAAGTGACGGCAGCCTCAGGATATGCATGGACCCGAGAAATGTTAACGCATCCCTAAAACTGGATGCCAACTCGGGATTTCACCAGATTCCGTTAGACGAAGCGACGTCAAAGATATGCACGTTTGGCATCCCGTTCGGTCGCTACCGTTTCCTTCGTCTTCCCTTTGGTATTTCCTCAGCATCGGAAGTCTTCCAGAAAACGTTGAGCGAAATATTTGATACCTTGCCAGGTGTAAGGGTTTGCGTAGACGATATTTTGGTCTGGGGATCGTCTAAACGAGAACATAATGAGCGCCTTAAAGCCACGCTGTACGAAGTACAACCTGCCGGTTTAACATTCAACTTGAAAAAGTGCAAGTTCGGTGTACAAGAGATAACTTTCTTGGGCGATGTCATTGGCAAAAATGAAATCCGTCCGATTCCCACATTAGTAAGCTGTTTACGCGACATGCCAGTACCTGCCGATAAGCTCGCGGTACAACGCATGCTCGGAGTCATGAACTATTTTGGGAAATATTTGCCCGCGTTGACGGAGAGAACAAAGCTTCTTCGAGACCTAATTCGGCAAAACACTGTGTTCGAGTGGACGGAAAATCACGCGCAAGAATGGAACACAATCTGCGAAGCCCTCGGTAGCCAATCCTTACTGGCAATTTTCGATCCAGCCAAGGAAACAAAAATAACGTCAGATGCCTCACGGGATTGTCTGGAATCTGCGCTGCTGCAGCGTCATGGCAGTGACTGGCCACCGGTCGCTTACGCTTCAAGGGTAATGGCCGACGCAGAAAAGCGTTATTCACAGATAGAAAAAGAGGCCACGGGGATTACGTATGGCTGTGAAAAATTCCATCACTTTGACTATGGACTGTGGGTTTTAATAGAAACTGCTCACAAACCACTGATTGCCATTTCAACAAAGGACATTGGTGCAATACCACCAAGACTAGAGCGTTTTTTTCTTCGGCTACTGATCTACGATTATGTACTACAGTTCATTCCAGGTAAAGACCTGGTCCTGGCTGACATGCTTTCAAGGGCGACGTCTGCTGCGTCGGGGGACACGGCCGGTTTCACCGACGTGCAGGTCCATGCGGACGGCATTCTGGCATCACTAGTGAGTGATGAAACAAAACTGCTTTTCGCGCGTGAAACAAACAACGACCCTGGGTTGCAAGCAGTTGTGGAAAACATATCTTTTAACAGAAACAGCGAAGGGGAACTGAAACCGTTCACTTCTGAGCTTTCTGTTTTAGAAGGAATTTTGCTGAAAGGATGCAAAGTAGTTGTTCCGAAGAAACTACGTCCGGAAACGCTGCGGCGCATTCACGAAGGGCATTTCGGTGTCAACAAATGCAAGGCTAGGGCAAGGTGTTTGGTTTTCTGGCCGGCTTTGAATGCAGACATTGAATCTATTGTAAGCAAATGCGCAATTTGCAAAAAGTATGCCTACAGGCAGCCGAGTGAACCTCTTTTGATGCGAAAACCCCAGATCAACCTTGGTACAGGGTAGGAATTGATCTCTTTCAATATGCGGGAAGTACTTATCTCGCCGTATTTGACTCGCACTCAAATTTCCCAGAGGTGGAAAAGCTGACCGATACGTCTGCAAGAAACGTAATCGACAAACTGGGGGTCATTTTGGCAAGATATGGGATACCAGTAGAAGTCTGCTCTGACAACGGGCCGCAATTCTCGTCCCGTGACTTCGCGGCATTCGCCAAACAGTACGAGTTGAAGCACATCACTTCTATCCCGGAGTTTCCGCGTTCTAATGGCCTCGCAGAAAAGGGCGTATAGATCATTAAGAGGCTCTTAACAAAAAAACAAGGGATGCACACGAAGATTTTTGGTTGGGTTTACTTAATTACCGCTCCTCACCCTTAGAAAATGGCCGTGCTCCAGGAGAACTGCTGCAGGGAAGGCGCCTGCGTACGCGGCTCCCGGACTCCAGCCAACAGCCGAAATATCCCGTCAAAAAGAATCGCCAACCGGAAACAGCAGGACGACGGCTGGACCCTCTCCAACCGGGGCAGGTCGTAAGAGTCAGAGGCAAGGTCTGGTCTCGAAAGGCTAGGGTGATGGGAGCTGTCGCGCCCAGGTCGTACCAAGTGGCAACAGAAAATGGAAAGATTCTGAGGCGGAATCGTCAACATCTCCTGGCTACGTCGGAAGAAACTAGCAACGAGTCATCAGGTGACAGCGATGATGGTGATGACGCGGGGGACGCCGAAGCAGAAATACAGCTTCATCCAAGGTCGCCAGGAACATCTAACATAACTCCAGTGCCCAGAAGATCCACGCGAGAAACTGTTGCTCCCAGACGTTTGGAGTACAACAGAAACTTTGAGCAAATTAGTTAAAATTTGGTGTTCTTGTTTTTATTATTTCTTCTTTCCCTAAACAAAGGGAGATGTATCGTGCCAACTTATGCTGCCCTGTCCTGTCATGGCGGCAGTGCTGCCCCCATGCCGTCAGCACCGCCCCCTCCCTTATTTGTGTGTAAACGGTTATATAAGCAGTGGCAATAAAGGACTACGTGCTTTTTGATCATCGGAGCTGGCTGCCTCGGTCTGACTTGTGAACAGAGCGCCGAACGATACACACTCAGCATCTTTTATGCCGGTCAAGCGATCGACGAAGACTTTTGTCTAGAAGTTTTGAGAAAATTGTGTTTCGATTTGTTAAAAAAAAAGACGCTCAGAGCCGTGGCAAATAGGAGTTCCGTTCTCCACCATGACAACGCTCCAGCGCACACCGCGTTGAGAGTTCAGCAATTTTTGAGCAAAGACGGCATGTTTCCGGCACCTCACCCTATACCTGTTTACCCGGCCTCGCCCAGTGCGACTTTCTTTTCCCCAGGTTAAGCTTTATCTTCTCACAGTGAAAATATTTGGTGATGTAGAAACGGTTAAATAAAAAACGGCAAAAGCACTGAAAATCTTAAAGTTTGCCGAGCTTACGGCTGTTTTAAGCATTGGGAAAAACGTCTCAAGCAGCGCATTGCATCAGATGGCGAGTCTTTAAAGCTGACTGAATTGTGGATTTGAAAAAATAACTATGCAATTTTATAAAAATAAGTTTGGTTTTCGGGGTCCTCCTTCGTACGTAAGAAGTTTCAAATATGTCACAAAATAAACGTACAAAATTAAAAAGATAAAATCAAGGAGGCATCACTTCTTACTAGCGGCACAGTGGGTAGCGTTCTAGCTTTGTTTCCGGTCAGTGAAGCCACACATGAAGGAACAATGTTAGTGCCTCCAAAAAGTTCAAGCTTTTTTTAATAACTATGATATGTTATTGCAATTCTTTCTTGTTCTCTTTGCTTTTCTTTATTTATTCCATGAAACTGTCAACGGTTCTCTCCCCATAAGTATGAATGAAAGATGAGGAGGGTACTTCAAATTAAAAGGCAGGATATAGTAAAACAGTGATCAGTTTAGATCAATATTACCGTAGCATCATTTGCCTGAAAGATTGCCTTAAAAAATTTAAATTACGTTTTCAATTGTCCACTAAATGCAGTATTTTTTATTACATTTAGTGCAGCAAATTTTGGAACTTTAGCAATACATATTGCCAAAACTCTCGCCACCATATTTGGTCCTGAAGGTGAGTTCAACTTTATAGTATATCCACAATACAATTCTGGGTTTCAGCATTGTAATTAACAAGTTCAGAGGCTTATCGAACATAGAAGAGAACTAGCGAATGAACGCATCTTGCATATACTGAATCCTGAATGCACAACTTTTTATGAAAGCAGGATTGCGTTCATAATAAGGCAGCGTTTCTCTTTGATATCCAGTTGAATGTAATTAAGAAAATAGTTTGCTTTATTTATAATCTTTTATTTAAATACGTAAAATTCATATGCCAGAGCTCAAATCAAAGAAATTGTTTTGAGTTGTGTTCTAAGTGGGCACTTTTTAGTATTACATATACTGCATTTGTTTAAAAGACGGGGTGTTTCATCGGCGATTGAGAATATTTTAAATAGAGGACTTCCCGAAATAAAAATAATTATTTTCATCGAGATAACTCTATTGGTTATGGCGAGCTTCGCACAAGGAGTGTAAAGAAAAAATTAAATAATTATTTCCGAACATCAACAAATCAGCATATTAAACTCAATCAAAAGATTAAGCCATGTCGCCAGCGGTAGAAACATGGCATAAATGTAGTTATAATTTAGAAAACGGAATTATGCTGGGAAAGTATTACGCAAGGAAGCTAAGATACAAACACTTGAACTGAAGAGAGAAGCGAAAGTTCCACCCGGAAGCAAACACAACTTCCGCAGCGGGCTTGAGAAACCAGTCGTCGCGAGCATATATCTTATACGAGGGCCACATGGCCGTCGGAACTGCGTGTCAGAACTTGCTGTCCCCTCGGGCACGGAATTATCGACACTAATTTCCCCTTAGTTTTGGTGTGGCGTATTCTAAAGTTTATGCAGACTAATTATGCCAGAGAACAGCGTGGAACAGAATTGAATTGTCTGAATTCGAACATCAACTACGGCGTATTTTGGAGACAGAAAACAGATTTATATTTGAAATGGGAAGCTATTGCGAATATTTGAGAAGTTAAGTAGTAAGTTTAGGGTTAGTAATTCGTGAATTATCAGTTTACTATCATAATCTGACGCGGTTGATAGCACTATTTCGAGGGAATCATTTCTTTATTTGAAATACGCTTCTTTACAAATATTATTAATCTTTGAAGCGCACTGTATGTTTGAGAATACATATTTGTTTATACGTCAGTTAGTTTCGGCTACTCTGTAAGATGTTTCTTGACAATCATTTGACGGGAATTTTACAAGATAAACAGCAATTTTTTATATTAATTTACCTTTGTCATCGCGTTCACACTTAATGCTAGACTGTGATGATCCCTGACTGCATGACACAATATCGATACAACTTCTATATAAAATTGCGAGATTTCTTAAATTCGATAGCTTCGCTTAATGATGCTACAAGTGCAGGCATAGAGATTTTCTTTTTATCGGTGTTGTTATTTGTAACTTTTATAATTATAAAAAGTCTCATCCTCCCCGGACATCACTGTCTGGTCTTGACATTTTAAGCAAGTTACCCTTCTTCGAAATTTATTATTGAAAGCAGTGTTTCGGCATTTTGTTCCTGGTGAGCTTAAAATCGTAATGCGGTACTTATTGATTCCACACTTTTCATGGCGCAAAATATGTTGTAGTACATTTTTGTAGGCATGAATTTGTCTTATGCTACCCCCAATCCTACAATTGTTTTCGTGTGTTCATCCGTCCGTCCGTGCATTTTCCGCTAAATTTAGAGGGGAAAGTGGCGTCCAGTGACGTATAAAACTATTCAATTTGACGGCACGTGACCTATAAGTCAAGTAAGTTTCCCCGCTAAATTCACACGTTGTGGCCAACACTTCAATTCAGCTTTCCCGCTAAGTTGACGTCGTTATATCTATACACCATATCAGCTTTCCCGCTAAGTTGACGTCGTTATATCTATACACCATATCACCTGCCCGCTAAATTTATCGGAAAAATTCACCTCTTGTGTTCTAGACGCTAATCCAGTTTCCCCGCTAAATTTAGCGACAAAAATTGACGTCACGTGACGTATGCAACCATTCAGTTTCCGCGCTAAGTGTAGCGGGAGAATGTACGTCACGCGGCACACCAACTCGCTCAACCCACCCCACCACTCTCCTCCCTTCCCACTACTCTTCTCTTCCCACCCCTTCCTCCTCTGAGCAACACCTCCTAGATATCCGTAGGCGATGTTGCTCCCACGGTGTTTCACAGCATTTTATGCATTATAGACTTTAAAGGTAGATGTGCCTGCCTTTATGTTCTATTATGTTTTAGAGCGCAGCTCTCAGGCGCCCGTTTCCGGCTTGAGCGGCGTCGGCGTTGCCGTCGCCGTCACCGTCGGCGTAACCGCGCGGTGCATTATGGGTAAATTTCCCCGCTAAATTTAGCAGAAACTTGTCCCCGCTAAATCTAGCGAAAAAAGTTTCCCCGCTAAATTTCAAGGAAACATTTCCCGCTAAATCTGGTGGAAAAAATTTCCCCGCTAAATTTAGTGGAAAAATTTTCCCGCTAAATCGAGCGCAAAAAATTTCCCCGCTAAATCTAGCGGAAAAAGCTTCCCCGCTAAATTTAGCGGATAACGTTTCCCGCTAAATCTAGCGGAAAAATTTCCTCGCTAAATCTAGCGGAATCATTTCCCCGCGAAATGTAGCGGAAAAAGTTTCATCGCTTAATCTAGCGGAAAAATTTCCCCGCTAAACCTAGCGGAAAAATTTTCCCGCTAAATCTAGCGGAAAGAATTCCACACTAAATCTAGCGGAAAACTTTCCCCACTAGATCTAGCGGAAAATTCCCCCTCTAAATTTAGCGGAAATTTCTCATCTAAATGGCAGGAGAGCAGGAGAGGAAGAGCGGCATAGCCTCCTCTCCGTACTTTTCCCTCCTCCTCCTTAAGAGCTGCTCTCTAATTCGGCGTTACAGGGAGTTGTAAACAGCTTTCAATTATTTGTCCTAGACATTTATTAATATCAATAATGCCATACGTAAAACTGATACGGCATCTATCTTATTTATGGAGTATATATTTGTTATGTAACCTGATATTGTAGCGCACTATGAATAAATAGTTTCCCTTTGAGAAAAAGGATATGTACAGCCATGTTGAATTAACCTGAGACTGGGGTAGAGAAGAAACATCAAAACGTAGAAGCGACAGAAAATAGACAGGACGACGTCTATGAGACGTCGTCCTGTCTATTTTCTGTCGCTTCTACGTTTTCATGTTTCTTCTCTACCCCAGTCTCACGTTAATTCAACATGGTTAATATTCACCAGCTCGCCTGCAACCTTACGATATTTTTTTATATGTGCAGGTTTTTTTTTTTGGGAACCTCGACAAATTGTTTCTGCGGAAAGTACGTATCGTACAGAAAAAGCTGAATGTTGTATTGACATCTGCCAAAATGCCTATTTGTGAAAATTACTAACGTTCGGTGTACTTGGCTAATTAATTTTTTCTAAGTAATATTTTTTTAATAATCAGCATTAATGGAAAACTACTTTAAGAAATGTATTGAAATACAAATACAGAATAATTCGCCAAAAGTGGATTTCATTAGAAATCTAACTACACTTTTTAGAAACGTATGTAAGTACAAGATAGAAGCAGAACGAGAGTATTTGATCATCGTAAAATACATTTACAAATATATGTTATGCCATGCAGTATGACATCTTAAACTTAAATTTATCCCGGGGTAAAAAAAAATAGTGCGGTGCCAGTAAAGAGTAAAATCTATATGGAATCCCTCCAAAAAAAAATTACAATGTTTCTCCGGCAGCAAAAAACAAACCACGCATCGCCAAATGTTCATTTTTCATCCAAATGTAGCGCTCTACGCCCGGACAAGATGCCAAAGTTTCAGCCCTAACCATTATCTTTTTCAAAATGTTTAAGTTATTTTCTAAACAAGTCAATGGGAAAATGGCGGCCGACGAAGCTCTTACAGGCATGAAGCTCAATGCCGTCAGAAGCCGAAAACAAGCGGAAATTGGTCCCATTTTTCCAATTGAAATTCTCAAAAAATCACTCATAAATTTTGAATAAAATATCGGTTCGAATTTGTTGCAGCGCGAGAACCAAGCGCTGAGCGAGTAGCGCGAATGGCTGTGACATCACGCTCGCAACATGGGCTGCGTTCGTCACGCGCACGAGGCATCATCACTTTGTAAGCCCTAAGAACGAGCTGGACGCCATAAATGTTCTTCTGGTTTCGATCGTCGTGCTTCGTCGTGGTTATTACATTAGCGACGTGAATGGGATCCGCCTGCACTGGTCTGCCAAGCGTCGCGTAAGGAAAGCGACAGCAGGTAATGGGAAGCCGTCAACGTTCAGAGAAAGCGGCCGGGGACCAGACGTCAGCAGTGGAATTCGAACACACGTCCGGAAAAGCAGCGACAAGATGATAAGTACCCTCTTGGACGTTTCTTGTGCCGATCGAAGTCATGTAGCGACTAAGCAGACTCGACGAGTACGACCCATAGATCCCGAACTTTGAATCTTACCTGAAACGCTTTGAGCCTTTCGTCAACGCAAACGAAATAGCTGCAGCGAAAAAACTATCCGTGTTTTTAACACTAATTGGGGCAGAAGCGTACGAAGTACTGAAAAACTTAGTAGTTCCCGCACTTCCAGGACAAAAGACGTACGAAGAAGTCAAGGCTCTTTTAAAGAATCACTAGAGCCCAAAGACTTCAGTCATAGACGAGAGGTGCAAATTCAACCGGCGGGTCCAATTAGACCACGTGAATGTGGAGGACTTCATTGTCGAGTTGAAACACCTCGCTCGAAAGTGCACTTTTGAAGAATTCCTTCAGGATGCGCTCCGTGACAAATTAGTGGCAGGTATCCGGTGTGAGGAAACTCGAAGAGCTCTGTTTGCGGCGGATGACTTAACGTTTGAAGGTGCCTGCAAGATCGCTCGTGACAGGGAGTTGGCCGCCAAGCAAGGCGCTGCCTTACAAGTAGGAAGCCGAAGCGATGTTGTTAACACCTCTGTCAACATCGTTAAAATGGAAGCGAGGTCGAAACTCAAGACAAGGAGTTCGACGTGCCGAAAGGACACAAAACAAAAAATGAGGCCGCTGTGGCAAGGCACATGCGTCAGATAATTGCTGGTACAAAAGCTACACCTGTAAGCGATGCTCAAAAGTGGGCCATCTTCAGAAAATATGTCAAGTAAACCAAGAACCACTGACGACAGATCTAGTATATGAGTCATGAGAGGAAGACGAGTACATTTTGCACAACTGCATAGCAGATTCGACAATGAAAAAAGGCTACACGGTGGCTGTGAACGTCGAAGGACAGGACTTGCCGATGCAGGTCGACATGGGGGCCGCTGTCACCATAATGCCGGAAAGCGTGTACCAGTCCAAGTTTTCACACGTCAAATGTGAGTCAACGCCACTTGTATTAAAAACTTACACGGGACAGACAATGCAGGTCTGAGGACAGTGTGACGTGACTGCATGCTATGAAGGGCAATCTGCTAAGTTGCCGCTTATCGTGGTTCGTGAGTGTGAACGGAAGCTTTCTGTGCTTCTAAGACGGAACTGGTTAGAGAAGTTGCAGCTGAGCTGAAATTCTATTTTCAGCTTAAGCGCAGAAGACAGGATAGCTAAACTACGCAAGTTCCCGCGCGTTTTTTCTTCTACGCTCGGAGCTATCAAAAACTTCGAAGCAAAAATAGTCTTTCAAGCTGGCTGCTCACCTGTGTTTTGTAAAGCCAGGCCAGTACCTTTCGCGTTACGTGACGCGGTCGAAAAGCAGTTGTCTGAGCTCGAAACGGACGGCATAATCCAGCCAGTGAGTCAAAGTGACTGGGCAACTCTGCTGGTAGTGGGGCTAAAAAAAGAAGGTAACAAACTGAGGCTTTGTGGTGACTTCAATGGCACAGTTAACCCAGTACTGAAAGTTGACCACTATCCGCTTCCACTGCCAGAGGAGTTGTTCACTGCGGTTTGTGATGGAAAAGTGTTTTGCGTGCTGGATTTATCCTCGCCATACCAGCAAGTGTTGCTGAGCCCAGAATGCAAACCCATCCAGATGGGAAATACTCATAAGGGACTCTATTAGAACAAGAGACTTCCCATTGGTATCGCCAGCGTCCGAGCTTTGTTCCACTCCTTAAGGGATAAGGTGTTGATGGGCCTAAGCAATGTAGGTTGCTACATTTTCGACGTAATTGTTGCAGGCCGAGACATAGACGATTGCCAACGTACACTTGAGCGCGTCTTGGAAAGATTAAACGAGCACAACATTACACTTAATGCCTAAGTACTTCCAAGACTCGGTTTCGTATCTCGGACACAAACTGAGCTCAGGGGGTATCTACCTAACAGAAGGAAAAATGAAGGCAATAATCCAGGCACCAGAGCCCACAAACACCACGGAGCTAAAAGCCTACATAGGACTGTTAAACTATTACGGAAAAAGTTTAAAAAATGTGGCGTCAGTGGCAGGGCTATTGTACCGGTTACTGAGGAAGAGGGAGAGATGGGTTTGGACCAAGCTGTGCAACGATGCGTTCAACGCCACGAAGCTCCTGCAGATCAACAGCCGCGCGCTCACGTATTACGACGTTCGCAAGCCACTGGGTTTGCAGTGTGATGCGTCATGGGTACGGCGTTGGAGATGCCATTTTCCACGTGCCGCCGAATGGCAAGGAGCGCCCGGTTGCATTCTCTTCGCGACCACTGACACCTGCAGAAAAGAATTACGCGCAGGGAGAAGGGGAGGCTCTTGTTCCTATATTCGGCCTAAAAAAATTCCACAAGTTTCTGTTTGGTCGACAGTCCGTTTTGTACGCGGACCATGATCTACTTCTAGGGATTTTGGGGCAAAACAAAGCAACTCCTTCCCTAGCAGCTGCTAGGATGCAAAGGTGGTCCTTGATTATGTCAGCGTACCAGTACACTCTTAAATACCGTAAGGGCACAGAAACAGAAGTGGCTGATGCCTTGTCTAGGCTACCTGTCTGTTCAACGTCTAGCAAAGAGGCAGCTGAATGTCTCTCGGTTTTTGAGTACACTCCCCTGACAGCCTGAGATGTGGCCAAAGCCACGGCACAAGATGCCACAGTTTGCAAAGTTTTGGAGTACACCAGATCTGGCTGGCCAGGAGACGTCGCAGACGAACTACAACCTACTACGTCCGGCGTCTCGAACTTTCAATTGAGCAGAGCTGTCTCACTTGGGGATCGCGAGTTATCGTACCCGAGATCTTGAGACCACCGGTTCTCTCGTTGCTTCATGAGGACCACCCCGGCACCAGCCGAATGAAGATATTAGCTAGAAGCTTTATTTGGTGGCCCGGATTAGACAAAGCTGTCGAAGAGTACATGAAGCAATGCAAGGTGTGTCAGGTCGTACAGCCGTCAGCGCAGCCTACACCACAGCACCCTTGGCCATACCCTTCGAGGTGTAAGCAGAGGATCCATATTGATTTCGCGGCGAAAAGTCCACATAACTTTCTTGTTTTAGTGGACGCGTATTCAAAATTGGTTGAAGTTTGGTTGGTGAGCACTACCACCGCTACTCAAACAATCACAAAACTTCGCAGTGCCTTCGCTGACTTCGGCTTCCCCGAAGAAATTGTGAGTGATTACGGGCCACAGTTTGTATCTCAGGATCTGGAACGTTTCTTGGCAAAAAATAACATTACACATAAAAAGACTCCGCCCTACCACCCAATTTCAAAAGGGAATGACGAACGTCTTGTGCAGGCTACAAAGCGGGCACTGCTAAAGCAAGTGTTGTCTCACGCTGAGTCGGGGAAAAAAGAATCAGTGCAAGAAGGACTAGACAACTTCTTGATAGGTTATAGAAATAGCCCTCATTCGGTGGCTGGAAAAACTCCAGTTTGTTTCTTCTTGAAACGACAACCAAGAGTGAAGTTTTCTTTCATTAAGCCCAACTTTGTAAAGACATGACTGAAAAACAGCTGACCATGAAACAGCAATGCGACAAGCACAGGGGCGCGGACCGCGCTTTTGATCTGGGGGAAAGAGTGTGGGTTAAATGTGTGCGGGGTGAGAGCGTTCCCTGGGAGGACGGTGAAGTGACACAAATTGTGAGTCCGGTTACGTATATTGTGCGTGTGGCCAGTCACACGGGAATTGTGCACGCTGAACACTTGCGCCGTTCTTCGACACGACCAGATGAAGCTTCATCCTTGCTTCCGCGACACGATACATCGGACGCGACTCAAGAGCACGAGCCACCTTTGATGACGAGAACACATGACCTAGACAACGAACCGATGTCCAATATTGCGACATGTGCAACACCTTCGAGGACTGAATCGGTGACGTCTCGGCCTGATGCGACGCCGCCTTCAGATTCGTCACCGTCAGCAGAAATTCAAGACCAGCCGGACGCTGAGTTACGACGAAGTGCCTGTGTGTGCCACCCACCTGACCGGTTCAAACATTCAGACTTTAGAAAGTGATCAGCAGGTCGCGCATTAAGGGGGGAAGATTGTTGTTGCGCGAGAACCATGCGCTGAGCGAGTAGCGCGAGGGGCTGTGACATCACGCTCGCGACATGGGCTGCGTTCGTCACGCGCATGAGGCATCATGATTTTGTAAGCCCTAAGAACGAGCTGGACGCCATAAATGTTCTTCTGGTTTCGATCGTCGTGCTTCGTCGTGGTTACTACAGTCCTCAAACTCTGACATCTGATTTAGATCTCTAGCTCTACATTTGGGCGGAAAATTAGCGTTCTGCGATGCATAGCTTATTTTTAAAGTAAACAAAAGCTCCGTAAATGTTTTTTGGGGAACCCTGTGTATATATACCAAGCATCAAGCACTTAAGATAAAGTTACAGCTCTAAAAAATAGGCGTTTGTCTTATAATAGGCGGCTACAACGTCAGGAGGTGCAATGTATACAGTGTTAATCTAGTATCTAAAAAAACATAAATAATTATTAAGAACATGTCATTAATGCGACGTTTCAAACTATTAAGTCAGTCAACCAAAAAGGCGATAATTTTACCCATCTCGTTCATTCCTTGTTGTAGTCTTTCCTTTTTTCTTCGATTTTTATTATTAGCAAAGCCCAGTAACATTTTCCTCCTGTTGTGAAGAGTGCCCACTATTGCATTTGATTGCGAAGAACAGTGTATATATAGAATTAGGACAGTATTTCAGATATAAATATTTTAAATACAATATTTTCAGTGTTTAAGTACAGTTGAAAAATATATTATCCAATTTGTAATTAAATACGAATTACAAAATACTCTAAGTATTTTAAATACGGATTTCAAATACCATTTTTTTTAAATACTGGCCAATCTGGTAATTAGTAAAGTAAAACACATTGTTTCAGTTAGAATATTAATTGAAATCGTCGAAAATCACTAAATACACTTATTTCAGAAGCTGTATGGTAAGTTGAGCGTTTTACGGCTCTCCAAAATAACCCGATGGAAACGCGTTTCGAGTTTTCTTTTTAATTATTTGCAATTTTTGCAAGTCATGGCCAAAGGGCGCAACAAAAGGCGCCGCTACCCCTTTTTTTTCATGTCAGAGGTGAATTTAAGAAATAAAACACATTATAACAGTGTACTTAGAACAGGGCTGCCTTTTATTCCGCCCAAGAGGCCCACTTCCTGCCCTCCTTACGAGGGAGACAAGGTGGTAGTTGCGCACTTTTTGCTACGAGGAGCAGGTCCACAGACGCGAGTAGTGTTGTACGTGTTACTAAAAATACAAATAAATTATAATTACAATTACTCTCGGTTGAAAGATGTTCAAATGAATCACTTGATTGCTCGAGGTAAAAAATAATTAACCATCAATTGGAAAAATAACGGTTACTTTTTTTAATTACTTGGGATTTTCAAAACGGCTGACTTTTCTCTCGGTTTGAAAACGTGTGTTTTACGCTGGTTATTATTAGATTAGAATCACGGCAGTGCTTAGCTTTTTTTATCTAATCTTCTTGGTACACCATTCTCCTGTCGGAGGCATGGTTCGGGAATTCTCTAGCGGGAGGCATTTATTAATGCGTTAGCACTAGCACCTACATGACAGCGAACATTTGATGCCGCCATCCGTCTGCGGTAAAAAGAGTGGAACGGGAAGCGTGCCGCGTAGAGAGGAGGACAGTAGTGAAGAGACAAGGAGAGAGGGGGACGACGCCACGGGGTGGACGTTAATGCGCTCGCGCGAACCCGGTAAACGGCGAAAGCAGCGTCAGACAGCGGATGCCGCTGCTAACCGTGTAAGGCGGGCGAACGAGGCAGAGGAGCGGAACCAGCGCCTAGCTCGTATGGCCGAAATGCGGCGCAAGAACCGGCACTCCCACGCGGGTCTGCATGCTACAGGGGCTGGGGCGAAGCAGGCTTGGCGAGCCCGCTTCGCGGAAAAAAACATTAAAGAATATCCATTGGCGGATCCTTAGGGAACTTGTTAGCATGACACTTGAGATACGACGCACAGATCCCCCTTGGAGAAACGCTAACACTGACCGCGGAACGAAGCCAAACAGAGGCAGTAACAAATAGAGGAAGCAAAAGAGAAAGCCAATACAGAAACTCAAAACAGGAAGGTGAAGTGGTAAGTGTTAGAGTTTACCAAATGGGGACGGGTGTGGCGTTTCCCAAGGGTCATGCTAACGCATTCATAGAGATCTTCCAATCAATCTGTCTTTAATTTTTTTTTGCATTGCTTATTTGTTGTAGTATATCTTTGAATCTCCCATAGGGCTTTGCATAAGGATAGACGAATCAAACACAGCAAATGCCAAAGGATAAAACCATTTAAAAAATAAAAAGTTGATGTGTGTTTAGTAAAGTTACAAGTAGAACTCTGAAGCCGGGTGATCTCTTAATAGCGATAATATTATCAGGAAGCGAATTCCTTTCAAGTACCAAGAACGTTAATTGCTAAGAAATAATTAAGCACATCATTATACCGAACGATATTAATTTTCCTAAATACACCCTGCAGTAGAAATTAATGGAACATAAACCTTTTTTCCCATTGATGCGTACTTTTTGCAAGAGCGAATTGGCCCGCGTTTCGATAAGCGCCCTTATCTTGCAGCATGTGTACAACATGTATCGTGTAGCACTTATCTAGTTTTCAGTAACCATGCACGCGTCGGATAATGAAACGACAACGTCCTAGCTTAGTGACAAAAATGCTATGAATGTGTTTTATAAACATATAAGAATATACCACGATTTACGAACGTATATACACCCTATATAAATTATATGATTTATAATACGTTAATTTGATAAATCATATATTTTCTTTTATATCTTATGAATCGCTGTCTTACTTGCTTAAAATGACATTTTAACAGTAATTTAGATATCACAACCCAATGCTTCAGTTTTCATTGAAAATGAGAGGGTTGCAAAATCTCAGCAATAAAATTTGGCAGAGTTTGTTTTTGTGAAAGTTTTTATCATCGCAAACACAAAGCATAAGAATTTGTCGGAGATTGTGCACATGTTCATGTACAAAGTCTTATTTAATATAAGATACTATATATGTTCTTCGTTACTTCTAAACGTACGATTCCAAGTTTGATCAAAACGAGTTGATGTGAATATGCAAGTGACTCACCAAATTTATGTTGAAAACGTTTCCGAATGTTTTATTTCAAACCTTTCAAATAATAACAATTTGTTTTATGATAGTGTACAGTTCATATAAATCGTGATCTTCAACATCTAAGGATAACAATATATTTATATGAAATCATTAGAACAATTGGCAACCACATACACGTATATTTCAGAGTTCTTATTTTAAGTTATTCAATAATATTTTAGAATATTAAAAACAATTAATTTTCAGGTACTCGTGATTTAGAAAACCAAGATGAGGCCACGGACTCAAAAGAAAGCAATGAGTTAGGCCATAATTCTCAGCCAAGCCAGGAACCAAACCTTAACCATGAACAAAGTTCAACGCCAAGCAATAACTATCCAAGTAAATACCCGGATAAACTAAACCCCGAAGAGTACAGACCCAAATCCAAGAACATTCATATGAGATCACATTCCAATCTTTGGTCTGAGACCACGAAACAAGAATTTCTAAAGCATTCCTCATGCCTTCAACGACACTTTTCCGGAGCCGATGCTCAAGACTTCGTGGAGAGCAATGAAACAGACGAGGTAAGGATATAAATGTATTCGTGGTTTGAGTGAACTTTATGACAAAACGTTTTGGTCAGGCTAAACTCTAGATGTTAATAATCAGGGTGTTGTTAATGTTGTATTCTAAAATAAATTAGCATAGCTCAAATTATGAAAAAGACAGCGTCCACCTGGACTGACCGCAAATATTAAATAGTAATATAATTAAAATAGAAACGTAAAAAGTCTAGCTTTTTTGTTAAAAACGTGACAGCCTTTTTCGCTTATATGCGGACATGGGACACTTTTATGTTTATGTTAGCTTCGAAGGAAAATGCCTCAACTGCCTCAACACTGTTTATTGTTAGAGAAAAATAAGGACGAAGAGCAAACCCGGTGGAGAAAGGCACGGAAGCTCGCTGCTTTCTGAGCTTGCCCACATGAACGGCTGTATTGCCACCCTATCTACATTCACTTTGAATTGTATCAACATTAAATGATAGTATTCCTAATATTCTTACAAATGGTGGAGGTTTGCAAACGTTCTCGGACCTCTTAGTTGCATTCCTATTCCGGGGCCACGTAGTGGACACTACCTTTTCCCCCTACTTATCTTGGCGGAAAACACGAAAAACGCCGACACCGTGAATGTACCGATGAAGACCCGTCAGTGCGATTTGTTCAGCTTTCCAGGTATATCCGACTCCGAAAAACATGACTGGTTAAGGAATGAATATTGCGTCAGCGATCACAATCGATGGAACGAGACACCGAAACTCTCAAGCGTCGTTTTATTTATGAAAGACAGAGCACTTTATTTATGCGACAAACACAAAGAAGGCTTTATATCATAAAACAATTTTAAAGGGATGCTGAACCGAAATCTCGATTTCACAAAACACGGCGGCAAAGGCGTGCAACGGGATGCTACAAACACCAAAACATCACTCTACAGCGATATCTCGAACGGATGACCGTATTTTTCGAAAGAAGGAGGCGCATTCGAAAGATATGTTTGCGTCTTGTTTCTCAGAGGAGAGGGAACGGCCTCACGTCGTCTCCGCTTTGCCGCCTTGAGGGGGCGAAGCGAAGAGAGGAGGAAACGAGATATCTTGGCGTCACGCACTTCATCGGCCACGTTCAATCTCGACCTCTTTTTCCATTAATACGGCAGTCCATTCGAGATATCGCCTTACGAGTAGTGTTGTAGGGATTGTAGCGTCCCACCTTCAACTCCTGCATTGTTTTTTGAAATCCAGATTTCGGTTCACCATCCCTTTAATGCAGCCTTTTCAGATATCTTTGGTAAATTCGTTTTGCAACCACTACTATCCTACCGTATCTGAGAACAATTAGATACACCATATCTTTTATCCGAGAATACATTTTTTATTGTCACGCCTACCTAACCACTAACTATTCAAACCCTGATCAAAGAATGTTGCAAGTACAAAGCCCTTCGTAGTGACCGCACATCCGCATCACCGTTTGACCGCCTTTTTGTTGTGTCGTCCTGGAATGTATTTGCCAAGGCCGACCTCACAAGTCAAATCAGACACATCATTAACGAAGATCTGTGTGACATCTTCCGGACTCTTCGATTGCCGGCTATTGGGACAGCTCTTCCCTGACGCCGAGAACTCCAAAAGTACCTTCCAAGGTGAACTTCGCACTGCACTCCGCCCAATCGCATCAGACTCTTGTCTACACACCGGCACCTCCTGCCCCAATCTGCATCTTGCAGCACAAAACCTGACACCGTTTTTAAAGCAGGCTTCAGAAAACACTCTGCTACATGCATCTACAAAACGCACAACCTTGAACGAGCGACACATGAAGAACAGATCACCACCCCGTAGGTATTAGAACGCAGCTTTTAGGCGCCGGTTTTCACGTATAGCGGCGTCGGTGTTGCCGTCGCCGTCGGCGTAACTACGCGCGTTGCATTATGGGACGTCACAAAACTATACACCGATTCCCCACTATATTTAGCGAAGAAACTGCATTGGTGTCTAGGTCTGTGATGTCCCATAATATAACACTGCACATTCTGTTCCCCACTATATTTAGCGGTAAAACTTTCGTTAATTTACCTCAACACCAATTCAGTTTCCCCGCTCAATATAGCGGGGAAACTAAATAGGCGTTGAGGTCACGTGGCGTCAATTTTAAAGCTAAATTTAGTGAGGAAACTGTGACGTCATGTGACATCACAGGCCACGGCTTCGCGAGATGCGGCTCCACGAAATCCGGAGCAACTAGCCGAAAACGTTTCACGTTGAAACAAACACCGCGCGCGTTACATTATGGGGCAACGACCGTACCCTCCTCGTCCTCCCGGGCCTACACTTGAAAAAAATTATGGGGCACCAACCGTACCCTCCTCGTCCTCCCGGGCCTACATTTGAAAAACAAAAATCATATATATATTTCTCTCTCAAATTTTCTACCACGGTATATCACAAAATCAACATTCGTCAAAATCTGTGCTCTAATTTCGCATTTTAGAGAAGCGTAAACGTTTGTAATTTTGTATTGCAACTTCTTCGATCCAATTGCCTGTTATTGTCACCAAAGCATTGACGACGCTGTCCATTTGACGACACTGGTTTCAACCGCATCCAAACTTACCATTTCCGTCACGTTTCAGATCCCGAAAACCGTGCCCCTTTTGATTGTTACCCTTCCGCGGGCTCTTTCTCATCGGCTGATAACCACCATGCGGCTCACCTTCGCCATACTCTCGACGCCCTAGTTCCGTCTCACCTTTCAAGAATGCTTCCACAACTACTCAGCCGTAAACTAAAGAATGCATCCTGCCTTGGCATTGGAGGTCAGGTTGCGTTGTCACAAAGTATTGCAAGCCTTTTAGCTATTAAAGTTACAATCGGAGACCAGCCATTTACAGCCCTTTTCGATACTGTTGCCGCAAAGTCACGCATTATGATCACATTCGCAGCTGCTTGCACAAAGATTTCACGGCCCCTTTGGGACAGCTCTTACGTATGAGAAACGGAGACCTTGTTCAACCTGTCGTTTTTTTATTCTTTAATTTTCCCTTGGTGGAAGCTACTGCGCTATTACTTTTGCCGTTCTAGCAAACTTTTTTGTAGACAATATTTTAGAATGGGGTACTTCCAGTCGTCCACATACTTGTTCGTTGACTGTTCTAGTAAAGAAATTCACTTAAACCTCTTTGCCGCTATCTAGGATTTCGGTCACGATATTTGGTTCCCCTTGTAACCGATTTATAAGTAGCTGTTTCATCTGCTCCCTCTTAGTATTTCTCTGAAGCATCAGCGGCAGTTTGACACGCCGTGTGTATTCCTGAGACCGACTGCAGCCACCATCACCAAGAGACCTGTTATCATTCTTACTATAATTACCACATAGGCGATTTCACTAAGTATGAACTGGGGTCTAAATGGAACTCATGTCCGGACGTCAGAACGTCCGTCTGTACTGTTGGAATTACGACTTTTTGAACCATCTTGAAAGAAAAGTCACGAAGTCTTTCAGGTGAGGAAGGGGCTCCGGGTTCCTTGTTGCGCAAGTCTAAAGTTTTGTGTTTCTAGAGGACAAATAAATTCAGTTTTCCGAATTCGTCCGAAATCTGCAATCTATGAAGATGGCCCGTAAAAAAATGCGCAAGCCGCTAGACTAATTCTTTCTCTGTCAAAAAACAAATCCGCCAAATTTTTTGGAAATTGTGTTAAAACGGCATGACTGCTCCGGAGTGCAACAGATTTTTTTGCGAAGACATAGACTAAGTGAGCGATGTTTGACCTGACGGCAAAAACATACTGGAGATGAAACAGGCCGCATTGAATGAGTCAATCTGGTCGACTCTCGAAGAGTTAGACTTGGGGCATGGTCGAAACATCAGCAAGGGAAAGGTTATACAATGTAGACTGACGAGGGTGTTGGTTGAGTTGAGGAACACCGAAAGAATAAGACACAGGTGGGACGAGGGACGACTTATTATACTTTCGTTCAACAAGCAACAGTAGAATAAAGCTGAAGCGATTTTTTTAAAAGCACACCCAACGTAAAAACAAAAACAAAAGAAAGAGACATGGAAAGGGTACAATAACGAAAAAGAGCGGGTATTTTGAAAAGTTTAAAAGGTTAGAGGATTAAAGGAAGGAAAAAACAAGGAACTGAAGGTAAAAATTACATTACTTCCTAAACTTATGGCCAAGCGGTAGGGCAAATAGTGGTTCGAATCGAATAACACAGCGTCATCCCTAGCTTCTTCACTGGAAGAGACGGCCGTCTTGGCTTTCCCTTGCATTGTTAAGGCTATGAAAGACGCAGCGCTCTTCAATTCGAACCACTATTCGCACAACCCTACCAAACAGCTATGCCAATCTCGGACACAAAAACGCCATCTCATCTCGAGTTAAAACGAGTGATGGAACAGAAACATAATGGTTGGCTTTTTTCATGGCGAATGATTCTTTTGCCTCATTGCCAAAAATTCAATGGTGTCATCCTACATCCTCAGCTGACTCCTATCACCCTATTTTTATTCATTCCCGTTCGAGCAGTGATTGCGTTTCATGTTTTGAACGAACCAGCATCGTGCGAGGTCACCATAGCAGGTTCGGCAGAAATATAATAATAATAATAATTTTAATAATAATAATTCTTTATTTTCTCTGCCCACAAACAACCTTTCAGTCTCCATTGTGGTGCACTAAAATACTAAATATAAATACCACAAAAACGAACATACTAAATACAAATACCACAAAGGGTCTCATTAAGATATCTAGGTGAAAGACATCCATTCAGGAACAAGCAAGGTTAATTCCCAAAGACGCATGAAAATATTCAGGTGGTGATCCTTATTGAAGGACAATTTAATCTGTGACAAATGCGATACAGGGGACAAGCAAGATGAATAAAACGCTAATACATTCCCGCTGGCCCTTGATGGAACATGGAAGTCAACGGATCCTAGTAAATCCCCTGACTTGACATGACCATGAACAGCTTAATGAAGAAAAACAAAATCTCTGGACTGCCTCCTCACGGCAAGTTCATATAATGCAAAACGGTGAAGTAATGTTTTATAGTGATAAAAAGACATCCTTCCAATATACCGGTCATATACAATTCTCATCATCCGCTTTTGTACAGCCGCCGGCAATATGAAGTTGAACACCTTACCTGGTTTCTTGCCTGTTTTACGGTTCCCGAAAGCTATATTGACTCTCAACGTCTCAAATGTTACGTGACTTGGGGTCTAAACTTTGCGTTCTAGCCCTCTTCTAGAACAGAGCTTATCCCATAACTTGCAGGAGCGTCAAAAACAAGAAGAGGGCTGTTCACCTTCATATCGCTAACTGGTGTACATTTTCGATTTCCGCTGCCTGATTAAGAGATAATGAATTCCAAACTACCGACCCAAATTCTAACCGTGAACTAACCAGTGATTTAAACAAATGCAACAAACAAGAGGGTGATGAGAACTGCCGACATAACCAAGAAATAATGCCTAACACTTTTAACACAACACTAACAGTTATAGACGTGTTCTTTGAAAAAAAGTGAACTGTCAATACAGCAACCAAGATACCTTACAAGAAATAGCCGGGGTATCAAGTCGCCTTCAAGTTTTTAAGAAAAATTAATGAATTCACGCTTTCTAGATAATACACTATGTTTAGGTTACTCAGGATTAAGTGACTAGTGGTATTTGAAGCACCAATTTGAAACATTTTCCATGTCAGCTTGAATGCCAGTGCAATCCAGTACTGAACTCACATTTAAAAATAGCTTAACATCATCGGAAAAGAGAAGAATTGTTGCACCGCTAACACGGTAAATAATATCTTTTATAAACAAAATAAACAAAGCGGTCCCAGGATGGAGCCGTGGGGCACCCCGGATTTAGAAACAAACTCGTCAGAGTAAAATTCCTTCAACACGAACAGAGGTTCGACGACCTCGTTTATAACTAGATAACCATCCGCACAGATGTGGGCTTAAACCTTGCAGATAGATATTTTGTAAAAGTAAATCATGTCTAACACAATCGAAAGCTTTCGACATGTCGAAATAAATCGCATCACCTGTCCTCTACTGGACACAATTGGCTCTGAGAAATATAAAAATGAGCATCTATAGGTTAGATTCTACCGATCTCCCCTCTAAAAATTCAAGATATGATAGAATAACTCACCTTGAACGAAGTCGATAACAATCTGTCTGCTCCGACACTTGTTTAGCTCGAGATGAGATTGTGTTCTTTTCTCCGGAATAGACATAGCCTTTTGGCCATAATTTTAAGAAGTGCTGTAGTCTTTACCGCCGAGTTACCCGTTCTTTTTATCGTCTAATTTGATTTTAAAATTTCAAGATATCTTTTTTTTTTTTTTGTCTCATCCCCATGCCAAGTGTCTCTCTTTGTCTTTCACCGTGGGGTATGATTCCGAAAAAGATCGCTGTGGCTTTATTGTACTGTTGCTAGTTGCAAGAAAGTATACGCCGTTCCTCATTATACATTTATTTATTTATTTATTTATTTCATAATACTGCCAATCCCATTGGGATTTTCGCAGATATTGGGGCAAAGCAATATACACCAAGAGGCAAACATCAATAAAAACGGAAGATCAAAAACATTGCCTCAGTTCTGTAACAGAAAAAAAAAACATATGTCTAATTCTATTGGTGCTCCTCAAGATCGTGTTTCTGGCGTGTTAAACGTTCGGCTTCCGTCAGAATCCGGCACTGTTGCCGCCCGGACGCCTGAGCACACCGACCACGCTGAGTCTCCAGCCGCTAGATGACTGGAATCTCCACTCCCCCCCCCCCCCCCCCCCCCCTCCTCCCGGAGCCGCGGGGGTTTTACGAATTTGAAAGTCCACAGGTTGGCAGGTGGCAGGCAGAAGTAAACGTTCCAGGTCGAGCTAGCGCAGGTAACCTGCCCGCTCCGCGGTAGTACGTTGGCTATGCAATCAAGCTCACGACGTCTCTATCGTCCTTCGTGGTGGTCACGCATGCTGTCGAAAGCTTTCAATAGTTCACGCCACTATCTTAGTGGGTAGGAACACTGACATTTCGGTCGATCAGGGGCGGGTTCCGAAGTTCTATGGGCAGAGAGTAACAAGGCAGCGAGCGAGCTTGGGCTGTGGCACCCGAAATAATAAACGAACTCTTACCCGAACCAAATCACCGGTACGAAGCCCGTTAAAATTACTATTCAATCCTTTTCGCGGCGGATCCAAGTGACGGACGTGAACATCACGTTTCTCCGTTGATTTGTCGAAAGCTAGGACTACAGTGCTAGGACTACAGCACCTTGGACACCTCACCAGCGAAGGGTGCCATCTTCTTTCGAAAGTCACTGACGTCACGTCAGCGTCGCGTGGTGATTGGTTGCCGCTTTGCGGTTCGTGAAAGCGGTTGGGAAAAATCGGTCCCGAAGCGGTTGGCAAAAACGCGCTCCAACCGCTCGATCCTAGCCCCTTTGCGGTTGAGAACGCGCTGATCGGCTTCGCGTTTGCGGATCCGCTTCCAGTGTGAACGTGCCATAAATTTTCGATCTTTAATTTTATTCAGTTTCTACCGACAAACAAAGCAGAGTGAGTTGGGGAATTAGCCTTGTATTTTTCCATGAAGGAGCAATTTCTAGCTAAAGTATTTGTGTTTTAGTCGTTTATTTCTTTAAAAATGCTGCAAATTTCTTGTAGGGGTTGCAGCAGGAAGGAGCTTGAAATAGATACGTTGTTGCCAATTAAATTTAATAAATTTCTTCCAGTTCATGTTCCAAGCTTTTGCTGCAATCGACTTTTCTGATTATATCGGACTGCACGTTACATATATGGTGAGTAATACAAGTATCTTAAAGAATTATAAGCATTTCTCTTTGTCTGTACAGAAGTAGCATTTTTGTCTTATTTGTATTAATAACTAAGAAGTTTGTAGAATACCAGCCTCAGATACGCGACACATACTCTTGGAAAAGCGCTCAGTGATTTGCCGAGTTAATTTATATATAAAACTTGGTATCCACAAACAAAAGCAAAAGCTCATTCTTTCTGCACAATTTTATATCATTAAAAAAAAGAACAGATCCTAAGTTTGATCCTTGTTTTACAACCGAAGTTGGTAGAGGAACATATGATAGACCATTCGACTGACGTATGTACGCGACTTTGGTGATTTCTTACTGTTCGATAGCTGTCCAACCACTTTAAAAACGGGAACGCTACATCATACATGAAAGTTTATAGAAAATGAATTCGTAGTCGACTTTATCAACATCATACAAATCAAAAGAAATATTAGCTACTTTTTCCTGAAACAACATGCACTGTGCGTTCGGGAGGTGTACAAATGTGGGGTTCTATAGTACGCAATTAAAAAAAAAACTATTGTATGGAGATTGGTATCGGACCTTTTAAGTGAAAACCTGCGAGGTGTGTTAGCTCACTTCAATACTTTTCAGAAAGTAAAGATAGGAAAACAGGACATTAAAAATCTATGACTGGACACGTCACCGGCCTTGCGTTGCGGCACTACACTCGACGAATTGCACGATAGAAAATCACCATTGCTCAATTAAATATTAAATACACACTTCAGTAGAGAGGCAAACGAATCAGCGCCGCTTTTCCAAATGACACAAAGTGTAGGCTCTGCACGGAAAGAACGCTCGAAATTTAACGTTCTTATCGCCTTCAAAATTTCGGTGTCACCAACTTGATTATCTGTAAAAATATCGTTGCCCTCCATATTACAAAAAAAAAATACGTTTTTTTCATTTGATCTTTACCACGTTAATTAAAGTAAATTAAAAAAAAATATCGGGTTCTTTTTCAGTAGAACTTATATGATAAAGGTCAGTGTGCAAATTATTGCTTGTCGTTGACTATTATGTGTGCTGCCTGAAAAAGTTGCAAAAATTATTGCGTCCTCGGAATAGGCTCCATTACGTTTTTTTTTTAAATATAGTTTGACAAGGTAAACTGTTTCTTTACAACCGCTCAATAAAGACTAAATTTTATGCACCATACCCTATCGCCGGTTAACCTAAATGGTTCACGAAACAGTTTTATTTTAATGTATATAAGGTATCAATTATTTCGGAAACCAAATAAGGAATTTAGTCAAACCAATGGGAATAAACAAGTTGATAGCATGTTGTGCTACATCGGTGAAAGAATCACTCGCACATAGAGAGAGAGAGAAAGATAGAGAGAACTGATTGCAAGACGTATATTTTTGCCTGGACCAATTCAGCTGCAGAATTGGCACTCATCATTGAGAACCATCGATCATCTGTAGTCTCAAAGAAACATATATAACCATTATTAATCAATAGTGCAGCAGTAGTAAATGTTAAAAAATTGTCGGGCACAGGACCTCCCCTCCAAGTCGCAAAAATAGGATGAAAGGCGTATGAAACACCTCAGGTTTTACAAAATTATTATCAACTGTCATTAATTGATGGGTGTGAAACGATAGTGGCACCACGGTGCGGCCCCTATACTCCATTCAGCCCTTAAGCTGGTACTAAGGTCGGAGCTACGTGCCTGCCGGACCAATCAGCCGCCTCCTTCTTATCACCTGACCCGTCTCTCCACGCGCGGGGCATGGCCCTAAGCGTGATGACATGGCCAAAGAGGCGTATGACTGGTCCAACGAGGACGTAGCTTCCACTGCAGCCTCAACTTAGGGGTGAACGGAGTATAGCAGAAACATTTCGCATAGACCACGGCCGTAATGCCACAGACACGTTGGGTAGCGGCAACTTTTCTAATCAATGCCAGGTTACCTGAGCACTGCGCTGTACAAAACGTTCGGGTCCACATACGGCGCTAACTTATTTTTTCCACCGGAGCTCTAAATTGATAACACAGACCCCCTCCACGCGCTAGTGAAAAGCGCCGAGCTCATTTTAATCGCAGTACGTCCACTCAATCCGACGGTGAGCTAAGAGCAATCTGTTAATAAGAGGAGCGAAAATACTTGTCACGTATACTTTATCAAATGCTTGCACAGATGAATGTCGTCTCGTAGTGATTCACGGGCCGTCGAATGCACAAGCGCTTTACAAACGCTTTGTAGAGGCATCTTCCAGTGCAGATAAACGAAAGATGTGGCAGTGTGTTGCCGTCGTATCCACGTACAACTACGGGACAAACGGTTGAACTCAAGCTCCGAGCGATTCCTGCCGGTCCAATAAAAACACAAACAGAGCAATGCTGGACGTGGGTAGGTTTGGGATGTTAAGATGTCAAACCTTTACATCGGAGCGAGATCGAGAAACCGGGCCGCGGGAAGGCAGAGACACGACCAAGGCGCTGAGGTCGCATTAGAATAGATCAAAGCAGGCGGCGCGTCCCTATATGCGAAGTAACGTGGATGCTGTCAATTGTGGCGCTGTCAAGCCGAAGAGCCGCCCCCCTATAGGTGTCGCACGATCCCAAAATCTTCAGTGCGAACATATTAAAAAAACATATCAAGGACAATGCCAGGACAGTGCTCTAACCGATTGTGCGTAGTAAACTGGTTAAGAACTTTAAGATATAGCAAGTGGCTTAGTTTTACTGCTGTTTGAGTGCTTCTACTCAGCATCACACCAGAGGACCAGTTTGCACCATGAAGGTTAATATCACCATAGGCATGATCCGAAGTTTCAAAAGATCAACATAGTGGTCAAGCGTTTCTAGCAGATGGTTGGCAAGTGGACTTGGACCTGGGAGAGAAGGAATGTCGTAAATTAGAATATTATATTTATATCCATCATTAGAGAACAATTTAATCTAGAGACATTCGTCATGGGAATGCGAATTCCTTGCCCTTAGCGAATTAAGCGAATTGCGTACGGGAATTGGTACGATTTCCGCCCTGTCGCTCCGTAGACTCAGTCTCTACGATAGAAAGTATAAAACAATGAAAATTGACTGAAATTTAGGATTTATTTTACAACCGCATTTCAGTGAAAAATATAATACGTATGTCTAAAGAAACGACACTTGGCAGACATTCATCTTGATTGATCCCCATACCGCTAGTGTTTTGATAGTAACACTTAAATTTGTTAGTCATATCTAGATGAGACGGCACTTTTTGATGGTAACGAATGAATCAAGACTAGCTTTCGGAATAAGTGGGGAAATGTGCATTCCTCCGGAATAACATCTGGGCTATTAAAGTGTCACATGAGTCTTATTCTTTGTTATTTGTTTTTGTATTCGTAATTGTTTCCAACTTAGTGCAGTGTAAACATATCCCACGGAGATCTGTCTGGTTAGGAAATAAATAGACTGACTGAAAAATTTTAAACTCTAACCAAGATTGAATAAAAACAAAATGCCCTACGTCTCTGGGCCAGCTTGGTCCCTTCGTCACGGGTGACTATGGGTTGAGTGAATCTTCTTCGTCGTCTTCATCTATATCATCTTAATGATCTTCATCTTCATCTCCATCAAAAGCATCCAGAGCTGAAACCCGGTTCGGAAGGTTGCGCCCGTGTTTTTCCGTGAAGCGACGAAGTCCATGAGACATATAGGCTTGGGAGAGTACCCGATGATCTGTTGAAGTTTTCTTTCGTTGTTTAGATACACCAGGATTCCAGGTGCATGCGTCTACGCCACTGTTTATCCGTGGTCAGAATCTCGCTCTTGTCGAAGGACACGCTGTGACCCAGTTTTTCGGCGCGCTCAGCGAGGGCATTGGCTTGGACGTAATTCTTCTTCACGTCGTATTTGTGGCGGCGGATGCGTTCCGCGAAGTTCTTTGTTTTCCCACCTAGGCAGCAGGGCAGTCCGCGCATGGGATGCGGTAGACGAGACCTTGAGACTTCTCCTTTCACAGTCTGTCTTTGGGAAGGGGGAGCCGGCGATTGATGGTTGTCATTGGTTTGTTAGTGACCGCGATTCCATACTTGCGAAGGGTGCGTCCGATGGTTTCGCTGGCGTTCCTTACGTATGGCAGGCAAATACGGCTCGAAGGGGCCGGGGCCGTGAAGAGACCGGGACGGTGCAGCTTCTTGTATACTGTGTTGATAAATATTATAGTGTAGCCGTTGTTTTGAAGATCGGCCTTGATCTTGCACACCTCCTTTCGGAGCGATTCCTCCGTCGAGCATACAGACATGGCACATCTGAAAAGGCAGTGCCTTTTTCAGGCGTGCCATATTTGTATACTCCCGGTTCTTCCATGTTTACTGTGTGTCTTGGTGGATGCGCCACAAATCTTGATTCACTAGCGAGGAATTCCGTTGGAGCAACTCTCTATAAATACCCTAGTGCCGTGTTTTTAAGTTGCCGAAGTGTACTGGCAGGAACAAGATGTCACAAGTGAAGATATTTGGATTATCTCGAGACGAGGGACGCAAAATACGCAACGCGACGATCTCGAGAATCCGGCACCAGCGCCCGTGCACCTCGATCCTCCATCTCCTTACAACGATCGATGGACCATTACGGCACGTAAAACTGCATTGTGCACGGTGATCTGGGAAAGAAACCTTCAATAGCAGGGCAAGAAAGTTAAAACACTATAAAAGTTTGCATTGCAGAAACTCGAATCGCGCTAAAGGAAGCGCAACAAAACCTTTCGGAAGGTTGTCCGCTAAAACCAAGATGCGGCTCAGCGACCCCTGCGGGGAAGCTCGGCGCGTATCTACGGCGCCTGGGAAGGTGTCCACCTTCGCTGCCTTACCGCTCACGAAGTAGTTGAACACGTTTACGGATTTGTAGAAGTTAAAATGTTTTCGAGCATATAGACCAGGCTAATCAACTAGGTAATTCTGAATATTCGCCCCCAATACCTTCGGCAGATTTATCATTTATTTGAGGAACGAGCGCTTTTTATTTTCACCCAAGGATTCAGGAAGGCATGTCGATCCCGTATAAGTAAATGTCAGGACGTACCGAGGATAGCCCTCTCCAGAAAGACATTTAAAGTATGCGCTAATCACTGATGGTTCTCAAAATAGAGCAAAAACAATACCCCTGTAGAACCAAAATACCCCCTCCCCCCCCCCCCCCCCCAGAAAGTTGCGTCATTACTTTCCTTTGTTCACCTCCGCACACTCTGTACAGTGATCATAGGCGCATATAAAATAATTATGTAGTATTTTATATTTTTTTTCAATAAGCTAGCTCATACGGAAGAATCACGTGCAGTTGACAGGGCTAACTTTATGCTGAACAGATTTTTCCATCTATAAAACACATTTTTTAATGTATAGGGACATAAAAAATTAATATCAATAATTTGCATTAACACATTGAAAGACATTATGAAAAAAATCAATTGGCGCATAATTATGGCCAAATATGAGACCCACATGCTTACAGATTGTGTATAGATGTTAATACTGTAGAAATGCAAGAACTACGCACCACAAAATATAAGCTTGCTTGGTAGAAGAGCGTGTTGGTTTAAGTAATGGATGAAGAAAGAATGAACAATTAAAACAGGGACAACACAACTACATCTTTCATGAAAGATGTAGTTGTGTTGTCCCTGTTTTAATTGTTCATTATTTCTTCATCCATGACAAAATATAAGAACATACAACAAACGTTTTCAACTACTAATTTTATATTCTTGATTTTCCTTTAGATTTTCCTTTAAAATAAAAGCATATACTGAATTGCTGGCATCTGCAAACTATTTAGAAAAAGAATAAGTAAACACATTGGGATGATTGGCATAATTGGAGTCTGGCTTATCAATTTTAAATGCATAAAATCCGAAAGAGATTTATTCATAATTGCGGAAATTATTGGTTTAGAAAAGGCGTGTTGTACAACTATAAATATATGCGATCTACGGGACAGTTAATTACGCGAAAGAAAAGTAGAAGTCATCCTCGTGGGCGTACGTCATACTGCTTGCAGCATACGTCTGCGTGAAAAGTGGGAAATACTCGTGATGTTAGGTAGCTTGATTGCCATTATGCATAAAATAATTTTTGGGAAAACCAATATTTTATCCTTTGGATACTTCGCCTCTTATAATGGAACGGAAGCTCTGAGCGAGATTCACAGTAATGGCATTTGATAATTTAAAATGTTAGAGAAACTTGAAGTAGAAATTTGTGGTTCTGTATCTAACAAAAAAGGGCATCATAATTTTGTGTTGTCAATATTGTGTTCACTTTTAACCATGAATACATGTTTTGTTTCATGAATATATTGACACAATACAGGCCTACAAAAGCTGGTTATCAAGAACTGAAAGCCGTCTGCCTCTCATTTTTGACCTTTGTGACGAAAAATTGCTTTTTGCGTCGTATGCCCTGGTAAGTTACTTATGCAACCGCTGACCTCATGTACGTGATAAGAAAATGTTTGCTTATTCCTGGACACTAGATAAACACAAATTTTGCACCTTGCAAATAAACGAATTCGAATTTTTTTTATAATGCAAGACACAAGAAGAAAAAAGCACGGGGTCCAGGATATCGAATGATTTTGGGCAAGCAGAAAAAAGGATTGATATAAACTAAATATAATCACTTTCTTTTTCAAATGCTCCACATGATAAAAATATAGTTAAATAACAATGCCGAACAAAATATCTACATATGTTATTCAAACAAGACCAGCTCAAGGATTAGGTAAAACTTTAGGGTGACTGAAGATTCCCAACACTGTTTTTATGAGCCAAGTAATATGAGTATGACGATTAAAAAGTACTTTCACTATGTTGCTTGTTGTGTTCAGATGACAAACTGCAAGACGAGACACTAAATATTTTTATTAAAATTGACAGGTCACCAAATTAGCAGAAAAGAAGTAGATACAGAATAGCTTCTCGATACACATTGTCTGTAATGAAAAACATGATGGATAAACGAATTCGATGATATATGTTTTACCAAAAAGTGTGTCGAAGGTCCGCTACGAAGGCCGTGGAGTATGAAATGGCCACAATATTGCGTCCGCGGAAAAACAGCCGTGAAAGTTCTGTCATTTCTACCATGTAGAGAAGGTTGTCCTATGCCGTATCAAGCCTAAATTAGCTGTATGTGGAATTACCTAAATGTTTTCTTCAAAGGCAGAGTTTTTCATTCTTGATTACAATGAAGCAAACAGTTTATACCTCGCGCGCCGCAGACAGTTGGTTAGATTTTTCGAAAACCAGATCTGAGGGTCGAGAAAAGAAATATACCTTCCATACCGCTTGGGGCCTCTCAGCATCAACCGAGGTTAAACTTTATCTCAAAACACTCTTCCAATAATCGTCCGCTGCGATCTAGCATATTGGTACCTTCGGCTGTCGAAAGTATTCAGGACTTGCGCAGTACTCATTTTGTGCGAAATATCACACGCCGCGCATGGCTTCATTGCCCATTGACTAGGCATTTTTAGCCGTGGTGATAAGCGCTTGAAACGTTTATACCGAGTTTCGGAAAAAAAGTCAAATTCTTTATCGCGTTCTTCGCGCAGATATGTCCCAGCGGGTGAGTTGTTTGTACATCTTGGGCAATCGATCACAACCTAGCCATTGCGCATACTCGAAACCGTAACTGATAACTTGTATTATTCATTCACATATTATTTTAGAAATATTGCGACTCCATGGAAACAAATGCTGGTGACATTAATTTTGACGCCAACAGGTACGTACACTAAATCAATTAATTGACTCAAGGTGGAAAGTTGGGCGAGTTGGTTGATGGTCATATTGAATGGGTTAAAACACCGCAAAAAGACGAAGGACCAGTAAAAGAAAACACGCAGACACAGCGCTGACTTACAACTGAAATATTTACTGCTGCGCCATTCAGCAAGTAAACTTGAAGGAAGACAAACATAAAAGCAATCGGCCCGAAAACACGTCATCCTCCACTCAAGCCGACACGTGGCTACACGTCTTTCCCCGCCTTTCTGATAAAATTCATTTCATCACTAACTAGAGGAAGTGATGGAACACTAATACACTTGCCTGCGTCATGGTTGGCAATAAAAAAAGCTTCGTCAATCTCCCGAGCATACTTATTTTTATGTCGGGCTAAAATCTTAAATTTCATTAAACATTGGGGAGCACGCACATCTGTCACAATGGACCGCTAGGTTGTTCGCAATTCGGAAGCCTTGGTTAATTATCTACGGGAAGATAATCCTGGGTCGTGTCAGCTGGTTTCGTTTGATGTGGAAGATTTGTTTTATGCAATTCCCCATTCTGAGCTCATGCAGGCCGTGGAGGAGTGCATTGATACGTTTGGGGCTGTGGCCTTCTCGAGTTCCTGTGGGATTGCGAGTGTTTTTTTCCTTGAAATACTGAATTTTTACCTCGCGTCCGCCTTTGTTACATTTGAAGGCAACACGTTTTTGCAAAAGAGCGGCATATGCATTGGGTCGAATGTTGCGCCCGTACTCAGTGACATTTATTTGGCTAAGTGTGATAGGGCAATTGCTGAGCGGCTGGACGATAGGGTGGTCAAAGTGTTGAGGTATGTTGATGACTACCTGATTGTGCTGAAAAGCAACGATAACACAGACATAGAAAGTGTGATTGCCTCGATATTACATGTATTTACGGATTGTTCTCCGGGACTAAACTTTAAGGCTGAGACCACTTCTGAGGGAGCCCTACAATTTTTAGATATCAATCTTCGATGTGAGCCCTCGCATTTGTGTTGGGCCTATGAGCCTAGGTCTAAACAGGGGCTTTTAGTGTATGAATCCGCGCACTCTAAGACAGTGAAAAGAGCCATTGCACTGTCCAGCCTCCGTACCTCCTTGTTTAAGTCATGCCACCATAGGTGTGGTGACAGTTTTTTGTTGCAAGTCGCGAGGTTGTCAAATGCTGGTTTCCCTCTGGGAGTTGTCATGGGCGTCGTGGAATCCTTGGTTAAGGTGTTTAGAGGCCCTGCTAGTACTGAGGCAAGACAAAAACCAACGGTAAGACCTGTGGTCTTGCCATAAATGCACAAGGTGTCCCATGGTGTCAAGAAGGTTGCCAGTAGGTACAACGTGCCAGTTGTGTTTTCGGCTCCAGCTAAGTTGGGGCGGCTGTGTGCAGCCGTGAATCGAGGTGGCCGCGTGGGTATACAATGTCAAGTTAAGCACCGCAACCCATTTGTCGCCTGCGCGTGTGGGGTGGTGTACCTTATTCCATTGTCCTGTGGAAAAGTGTACATTGGGCAGACGGGGAGATGTGTTAACGACCGGGCGAAAGAACATTCTCTGTCCTTACGCTCCTACCCGTCTGGCAACCTAGCGGTCCACTGTGACAGATGTGCGTGCTCTCCAATGTTTAATGAAATTAAGATTTTAGCCCGACATAAAAATAAGTATGCTCGGGAGATTGACGAAGCTTTTTTTATTGCCAACCATGACGCAGGCAAGTGTATTAGTGTTCCATCACTTGCTCTAGTTAGTGACGAAATGAACTTTATCAGAAAGGCGGGGAAACACGTGTAGCCACGTGTCGGCTTGAGTGGAGGATGACGTGTTTTCGGGCCGATTGCTTTTATGTTTGTCTTCCTTCAAGTTTACTTGCTGAATGGCGCAGCAGTAAATATTTCAGTTGTAAGTCAGCGCTGTGTCTGTGTGTTTTCTTTTACTGGTCCTTCGTCTTTTTGCGCTGTTTTAACCCATTCAATATGACAATTAATTGATTAGACTTTTGCTACGCCTCGATCACCTAGCCAATTTAATATTATTATCAAACTGTGAACAGAACTAAAATTATCAAGTCTGATTCTTGCTAAGCATCTATGGACAATTGATATTTCGGTTTTACGCAGTAAAATTTACGACTTTGTTTCTAAAGAAATATCAATATTTTTGTTGGAATCAAATTGATAAAAAACGCCAACTTTTCAAAAAGGATATTTTTTATCAAAACATTATATATATTGCATATTAGATAAAATCAAAATGCACGATGTAAGGTCGCTGTTGAACACGCGAAACAATTACTGTGAACAGTATTTTGGGGAATTTCACCAAAGAAACTAAGGACAAAAATAAAAAGCGCCGAACTTAGGTTTTTTCATTTGTATCCTGCTCTTCGGGAATAAAATTACAACTGGGTGTTTCATAAAACAATAAACTGTTTTTTCACCGAAACATTTTTTTACCGCGCATTGTGAGACACTCGGCCTCCACCCAAATGTAGAGCTCGCGGTCCGGACCAGATGTCAAAATATCAAAATTATCTGATTCGAACGTAATTAAAATTTTATGATAATATTTCGTGAACAAATAAGGTCAGTTTTTAGTAGTGGGCACTATATTCTTCTCTATGTATTCCCGACTTTTGTTAATTGGCCTCTGTTTTCCCACTGCAAATTTCTGAAAATCGCTTATAAGTTTTAATCAAATGATAGACGAATATAAAACTTTGGCACCTTCCGACAGCTAGTGCTACATATGGACGGCACATTCTGCGATACCTGGTTTATTTTGGCTTCGAGAAACACGCGTTCTTTTTCTCTCGCTGACCCCTCAAATAAAGCAAGCCTGCCTCCGTTTTAACTTTCACTAAAGTGTTTCGTGTACTTTTGCAGAGTCAACTACAACCTGGCCATTTTTCACCCGTTCGCCAAGTCTTTTGGATGCCCGATGTACGCAGAAATGAACAAAGTTGACACGTGTACCCTCATGAAAACAAAATAACACCTTCAAATTCATTTTATGCCGCGATTAATAATAAATACTTTAAGACAGCACTCTAAGATTGACCTTATTATTACCACTTGGAGTTCAGAATATACCAAGCCTTTTGTAGACCGTCTTAATACTGCCGATCTAAAGTAATACGAGCTGGCCGTCACGTCTTTTTGAGTTGGTGTAACGAACTTTGTTAAACGTTGGTAGGAAAGCTACGAGGGGTGCAACTAAACGGTTTCATTTTAATTCAAGCATTTGGGGCACTGGAATGTTCATAATATTTAGTTTTATTGAAACATTTATATGTCGTGGCAGGTGCAAAAGGGAAGACAACACTTTATGTTTCAAAGTTCAGGCATTGTTTTAAGAAATAAAATCGCGAATGATCAGAGAAGGACGGCTCGCTTTTTAGAGCTCGCATCCCTGGCAACTTTGATAAGAGCTCGATCTCAAACTATTAGCGGTAGATACTTGATATGCTTTGAGAGTAATATATATAAGATTTACTAAGATATCAAAACTTATGTTCGGAATTTAGAGCCTAGAATATTTTTAAATTCCTAAAAAACACGCTACTGCGACCAATTTTTGCCCCAAAATACCGGATTCATATTGATACCACGTGCAACGTCATTGCCTTCCACATGACATACGAGGTCTTTTTAATCTTTTGTTTATAATAAAACAAACCATAGAATATGTTCTCAGATTTCGTTCGGTTGACACCCCCAAAAAAAGCATTTTTTTTCTGGTTTCAGAAATTTTGTGATTTTTTTACCGCAAGCATGCAAGGTGGGCACACAATACACAATTTATTTCCATTAAATAGTGTATTTATATATTCCCGTTTAAATTTTAGTCGCCTTCAAAGTGCTTTTCGCATGATGTAATAAAGATATCGAGACGTCTCTTCCAAGGCTTAAAACAACCGCAAAATACGGTGACGTCGACAACCATGGTTGCGGAATGGGCACCCCCATTTCATTCCAATTCCAACACGGGGAATTAGAGCTTCCAACAGTTCCATTCCCTTGAACTGCTCGGAATGAAAACACTGGGTCCATCCCCACTCCTGGAACAGCTAAACTCGACCATTCCATTCATTTAATTCCCAAGCGTGAAAAAATGTTAATTAACAGCCACATTTTGTTACTGAAAAAAAAAATATCACCATAAAGCTGCCGAAGTTATCGAATTCGGAGACGACTGCAAAAGTTTGGAAAAGCTTAATCAAATCACTCATTCTACTCAGCCGAAGGGTGGTCGCACAAAGCGCTTTGTGACACTCCGTGCCACTGCAGACATTAATCGCGTGATCAAGCGTAAGAGGTTAGTGGCGACAGGCGCCAAAAATTTAAAACCACCCATTTTCTTCGCAAATAACGGATCGTATACATTCAACAGATACATGATTAGCGTGTTGTTTGTTTAATAAGGTCTTAAACATCTCTAGTTTGGGCGTGGCGAAAAAAAAAAGTTACCTTGCTCTCTGCTTCGAATACTTGTACAACAGCACCGCTAGTGCGCTGCCAGGAGCGACGCCGCTTATACCTGCCTCGATTCTCCATGCACTGCGACAATAGCAGAAAGCCGCTGACAAAGTGCAATCGCTATACCACGCCAGCACAAGGAGGGAGTGTAGCAGCATATGATGGAACCTGACTTAACACGTAAACTACTACGTTTGCTTCATGATTCTTGCTATTTCCTGACATATTCAATGTAATTATTTATTTGTGTCCCACGCAAACACTATAGAAGATCGACTGGGTTAAAGGCAGGGAGTCGAAGCGGACATTTTTCTGCTTCGGTTCAGGTTCAATAGAATTAGGTTTTGTCCAAGTTCGGTTCTGGTTCAGTGATGCTTTTAAAATAATCGTTCGGTTACCGGTTCCATCAAAGGCAAACCAGTTTCAACCGGTTCTTAAAAAAACGTACACAGCTTCCAGTTGTTCAGAAGAAAAGGCTAGTTCAACACAACGTCAACTGCATTAAAAAAAATTGGGTCATCACAAGCAGTGCTGCCGAAACGAGGGCAGCAAAACAAATATATGCTTAATTTTGTTTTTTCTGATCTTGAATGTTTAACGAAAACACCGTTTGAGGAAATTTCCGTGTTTACACAGGCGCTTGGAAACAGTGCTAAAGTAGAGTACTCACATGTGAAGTCAATGAGCCAACACGCGCAGTGGCACTATTACGGTAGCACTGACCATACTCGTGAACTACCGCCCAAAACAAATAAGTCGTTAGTTGCTCAGAAAGCAGGTGTTTAGTCATCCAGAGTTTAGTGACAATGTTACCCATTCCAGATGAGAAATTTATTCAGTGCAGCACGACTGCTAACGTGGGGTCTTCAACGGTATCACGCAGTACTGACACACGACCACACGCCGGTATACGATGCTCTTCCAGATCGAAACTGCAAACTACCCGCACCTCACGCCCGAACGCCTTTCTCAAACTGAATTCAAGACGAAAAAGACATCGATAGTCCGTCGAAACAAGATTAAAACAAGAAAGGCAAAGAAATATAACGGGCGGCTTGTTGTTTCTAGCAAGCGCGCACAGACCCACACAAGCAGCGTCCATGGGTTCTGGGCGAATGGAGTCCCGCTCCGACGCCTCGCGCTCGTCGCGAATTCGCTTTTTTGTCGTCGTCGCCACTCGTCACTTTGTATTCATTTTCATGTTTTTGTTTTCTTTCCCCATTCTGGGGGAATGATGCTTAGCAGAAAGAAAATAACAGATACACACACACACACAAACGCTAGCGCACGCGCACGCGTATGAAGAATAGCTTTTTTAGACTCTGGGCATAGTCAAACATTGGCGACGTGCGCCATCAAAAGCGTCGCTCTGGTCAGCCTCCCACGATTGGTCGAATGCTGACTACGACGTCAGCAAAAGATTTCACTTCGACGGAAGTAAGAGGAATGTGAGAACTTGAATCTTGACGGTGTTGGCAGTGTTGCTTTTAGAGCGGAATGATTCCCAGCTTCCACCATGCTAATTAAAAGCTCCACCAAACTTGTTTTCCGCAAGGTAAGGACGTCACGAGAGGATACCATAGGATGGCGCCACCAAAACATGTCGCGGCTAATATACTCCGTTTCACCTTACAATATACCGCTCATAGGCGCTACGAGCTATACGAGCCAACCCGCAGTTCGATGCTCGTCTCGTTACTTCTCGCTTTCCGCGTCTCTCCGCCCAACCGGAAGAACACGTGACGGCCTTTGGGCTATGAATTGGCTCCTGTGGCTCGTAGCGTCCTCATGCGGTCAATGATAAAGTGAAACAACCATAAAAGTGTCCGCCTTCACTCCGACTAGCCGATGCCGATTCGTGCTGTACGTGTAGACGTGAAATATACTTATTTGTTGCATTGTTATTGAGCTGTCACTATGTCGTCGCTGCAGTTTGTTGAATCGAAACTAATCCGCTGACGCCACCGTTGCGAATTTTTCACTGACTTCGCGCCGCCACCCTCAAGAAGGCACGGACCACATTTGATTGCGCCGAACAGTTTCCAATAAATCGATAACCGCCCCACGAGAATACAGTTCCGTTCCAGTTCGGGCTAAATCGGGACTTTTAGCAAACCGTTGCCGTGTTCCGCGTAACGCACTACATGAGCGTTCAAAACATGCGTTTAAGCGTGCGCCCGAGTGATACCGTGACCGCGGGGGGCACGTTTAAAAGCATACTTCAAAGACTCCTTTAGTGCAGTACGCGGAACACGGTAACGGTTCGCTAAAAGTCCCTGATATCGCATGTTTGATCACAGTAACGGTCTTGTTTCGGTTCATTAAAAATACTCCAGTTTGCGGTTCGGTTCAGTAGCCTGTTTAAAAGCTACATGCAAATAGCGCATGATTAGAACAGCCACTTTGTCGTGTCTTGCGGCGCCATGAACGACACCTTGTCCATCCATATCTATTCAGTTTTGGCTGCTTCACTGAAGGCGCGCCATTTTCATCATCAAAGAAGGATAAGCCTGCAGTGATACAATCAAGCAGCCAATTACCTCTATTGCAATAATGTTGTTCCAAGATCCACTTACAATGCACTAGCGAACTGCACCGTAAGTCCGTAGGCCCTATGTGAAAATCTACACAGCCCGCACAAGAACCGCGCCAATTCCGTTCCCACTCCATTCCGGGAAAGAGGCATCGTACTCCATTCCCATACCATTCCCCCCAGAACGGCCGCCGCTCCGTCCCTATTCCATTCCGAGGTCGGGAAAGTGCGGAATGATTCCGGAATCATTCCAACTCCGGAGTGAGAACTCCCCTTTACCCATGATTCCCTAGCACCGAACGCGACGGGGAGGGGCTTCAGCGCTATTTTAGAAGCGCTGTTGTGGCTACTTAGCACGTCAATCTCAAATATAATTTTGATATTCGTAATCCCGAAGGCCAAATAAAGACAGTTTAAGGCTGCGCTTCTTCGAGCGCCATCTTGAGCAAGACAGTAGTTGAACCGCCAAGGCGCGATGCATGTCTGTTTGCGAGCAAATGTTTAGCGGATGACACCGGTGCTCCTCCTTCAGATCTGCACCTCTTGGCGGACGGATGAAGCGGCTCAGCTGCTTTAAGTTTCGCGCTGTCATTCTGCTCAGGGTCACTGCGGCCGTGTTGTCGCACTATCTTAGATAAACAGCCTTCGTTTTGAATGAAGGGGTTGATTCTTATTTCTTTTTTTTTTAATTCTTCCAAAATACAAAACCGTAATCTTTTTTTTTTTTTTTGCTTTTGTTGGATCAAGTTTTGTCGTCTTTCTATGAACAAATATAAAAGCCAAAGGCGTGCAGAAGTGCTTCCATGAACCAAAAGTGCTAGGAAGTGCGTTTACAGTCATGTAGAACCTTTTAAGGCGAAACCCTTATATGTCCCATTACGGGAAAAGGCGGCGTCGGCGTTGTGCCCGAAAGATGGCCATCAAAATACGTCATCATGCACGCGCCGCTCAAGGTCAAAGCGGACTAGCCTAAGAAATAAAACACAAAAAAGTACAGCAACGCCGATGCTTCGTCACGGAAGCCGTGAAACCGGCGGGGGCGCCGCGCCTGCGCCCTTGGGGAGCAAGATGCAACCGCCGGGTCGCCGTGTGCAAAAAGAAGACATGGCGCGCTGTCTTCGGCGCGTCAGTGGCGTTTCGAATTTCATCTGTGCTCGTTGTGTGCCTCGTGCGACGGACTGTGAGGCGACCGTGTCTACATCTACGGCCTCGACATCGGCAGCAGCCTCTACATCTACTGCGGCTTCCGCGGGCAAACGTGGCCGCCCATGCAAATACGCCACAGCCGTGGAAGCAAGGAAGCGGATCAATGCGGCAAGGCGAGCGAAGAGGCAGGCAACCGATGGGGGTCCGAAAGTTTGCGGTCTGGTGGCCAACGAATACGCATATACACACACCGAATACAATACAGACAGAAACAACTTTTATACGTGGAGAAACATTACTCTAGAATATTTTACCAGAAGGATTATATTGCTTTCGTATTTCAACACGTAAGCTGTCTTAAGGGTCTTCTTTCACTTCTTATTAGCATAGCAATCTGAACGTGTAATACGACATTCTATATGAAATGTAATTTATAATTCGCTCTAAACAGTTAACAAATTTCAATATAATGCTTTATTTTTGAACTAGCGATTTCAATCATTTTCCTTCTCCTCATATACAACTATAACCATAGCGATTTTTTTTACATTTTATAAACCACTTTTTGACGTTCTTGTTCTCCTTGAGTCTTCTGGGGCGCATGACAACTCACGTCATGAAGGTATCTTTTAGGCTACGCGTTCTTCCTCCTGCAACGCACACCGCTGTACAGAACTCAGGAATTCTTGATAGTTCTATATTCGCGGGCCACTTTCTCTAGCATTTCAAAAGAAGTGAAGATTGCACTTGCACAGCTTTGACGGGCGCACAAAATGCGGGAGAGCACGTGTGCCTGTAGCTATGAATGCGTAGTCACAGAAAGTTGTCCGCAAGTATAGCCATTATCTAATCAAAGTAATATGAGGAATTCCGGAGATTTGGTCGTCGTTATAATTTGGTGGCGGAATTTCTATTAGCACATCATAGTAAGATGGTCTACAAGAAACTCTGCCGCCATATTTACAGAACAAAATATTAAAGAGAAAACCTCTTTTATCTACCCAGAATGTGACAGCCCTCAACGTGGTCTTCAATAGCAATCTGCGGCTGCATAGAAATTATTATTTTCAAATATGTAAATTGTCCAATCGAGGGCGTTTAGCGACTGCTACTTTGCAGCAGTTTACCAGAGGGAGCCACTGGCTCACAACTTCATTCTGTGTTGGCGTATGACTGAGCCGTACTGATCAAATAAAATAAAGAATAGAAAGTAATCGAAAAGCAATATTATGGTACCCAAAAGTTGAGCTCCGGCTATCGCCGCAACAGCGCTGTCAATGTAAATTGATTTACGGTGCTTATGAAGCAATGGAAGTAGTCTTCTCAACTGCCACGCTTTTCCCTCGAGCTTGTGTCGTGGAGTACATATCTCAGATGCGTATGGAGGTACATTAAAGTTTTTGGAAGATAGAGCTCGCGATATATTATGACTATAGGCCAAGATGTTTACATTTAGCCCCTCGCAGAAATGGGGGTGTATTTCTTGAAAAGCACGCTTCCGAATTCGACAAAAGCAGAATCTCTACCATACTTTGTGATGCCTCTCAGCGTCGACAGAGTTATAACGTGTTGTAAATAGCGAAGTTCTAACGTAAGATTTGGGATACCATTTTTCTCCCGTTTACCGGCTCACATAATTCATCGCCCGCGAGTCGTTATATGTTAGTCGATTCATTGCTACGGAGCCATTGGGCACCTTCAACATTATAATGGAAATATATATTTTTATATATATTTTAACATGTTTAAAAGAAAACTGTGACCCAAGTACAAAAACTTCTGGCCATCCCAATTTTGATGCCGACAAGTACGTACACTAACTCAGTAATATTAGTATGATTTACGGTATGTACTTCTCATTTTTTACAAAAAATATATCAATGTAAAGCCGCAAGGAAAAAAATAGCTTTGCGTTTTTGCTTGTTGCTCAGGCCGAGTCGACGGGTTTCTAGCGAACATTTTATTTAGGCACCAAAACGTACAACCTCCGTTAAAAAAAGCAAAAAAACCTATATAATTGCGAAGTAAAATTTACAAAATCGCTATTGTTTTAGAAGGGATCGACTATTTCAAAGGATATGTAATAACAATTTTGTAAAATGAAATGGAGATATAAGTTTTCTGTATTTTGCCAAATGCGGGAACACTCAGTGAACAGTATTTTGGTAATTTTGTCACTGTGAACTGGAAATTGAATACAAAGGAGATAAACCATAAACACAAAATATTGCCACGAATGACAAATGATGAGGCGAACGTTTAATGGAGCGAACTTGTACCCAAAAATAAATAGGGAACAGAAGAAAGCAGAGCGTTGCGGGCTTCGAAGTCGGCGTGACAGCAGAGTCGAGCGCTGGGGCGAAACTGACCCCGGCTTGCCACGCTGAGCCGCTTTTGTACATGCGTAGGCTTCTGGAGCATTCGGCGTAGAAGGTTCGGCGCGTAGAACATTCTAACCTCGAATTAGCCTAGACGGTTCTCGAATTTACCAGAATACTAGTCTGCAGGAATAAACGAAAAGATGCGCCGCTTCCAGGAATCAAACCCTGGCTTTCCGCGTGGGAGCCAGGTACGATAACCGTTTGGCCACGCGCGCTCTTTCTACTTGGCCAGCTGCGCGCGCGGCATTACTCCCCCCTTTAAAAAGTGCATCGCCCCCATGCAACGGAAAACGAAACAAAATAAAAAAGAACGAGAAACTAACGAGTCCTTTTGAGCACATAAGGTCCACAGTCCTATCGAGCGTAATACGGCTTCAGGCGCACGACTTGGACGACCTGAGGTCGTGGTGGGTGGCGTGACGATGTTCGTGTTCCGTCGGGCATCACCTCGTAGTTTAGCTCGCCGAGGCGACTAAGTACCTTGTATGGTCCAAAGTACCGTTTCAGCAGTTTCTCACTGAGGCCGCGGCGACGGATGGGCGTCCACACCCACACCCTGTCTCCGGGCTGGAAGTGAACGTCCCTGCGACGAGCTGGCGGACTTCCGTCGGGCGAGCTGGCGGACTTCTTCGGCGCGTTGAGCAACCGCCTGGGCGTCGTCGCTCTCATTGTCAGATGGCTCATGGGGCAGCATTGCGTACAACATGGTCGTTACCTTCCGACCATGTACCAGCTGGAAAGGTGAGAATCCAGTGGTCTCTTGAACCGCCGTATTGTAGGCGAACGTGACGTAGGGCAACACCTCGTCCCACGTCTTGTGCTCTACGTCGAAGTATATAGAGATCATGTCGGCGATTGTCTTGTTGAGTCGCTCCGTCAGCCCGTTGGTCTGCGGGTGGTACGCAGTGGTACGACGATGACTGGTGTGACTGAGCCGGAGGATTTCTTGCGTCATCTGTGCCATGAACGATGATCCGCAATCTGTAATCAGAACTTCGGGAGCGCCGTGCCGGAGGACGATGGACTCGATGAAAAACTTGGCGACTTCCACCGCAGTCCCTGAAGGAAGGGCTTTCGTTTCGGCGTACACTCTTAGAAAAAAGGGTACGGATAGTCCTCCCTTACGGGAGGAACGGTCTTGTAACCTATGTTCCTTTAGAAAGGGAGAAACCTTCGTCCCTGAAGCAGGGGAGCAAAGTTCCACCGTCGCTTGCATCTCAATATGGCGGCCCCGAATCGAGCAAATCGAGCCCAATAAGGCTTAACGAGGACGCTACGTCTCTTGTACGGGACGAGAGCAGCAGCAAATGAAAGCGTAACACGAGCTTTCCGCAAACTGTGTTTACTTCCGAAGCCAGATTCCCCCACAGGTACAGAAACCTGCGTTTCGAAAGCAGTTACTCAGTCTTCTCGTCGACAGCACTGCGATGTTGAACGGAGACAACCGATACCTAGTTACTTCGCGCACTTTGCGTCTTACCTTTGGTGTTCCTCGAGTCACAATTCCTTCGTCAACCGCACATCACGGAGAAGGGCAAACTCACTCCGCGAAACCAAAAGTCGCTCTCGAAAGAACGAACTCGAAGCCGCTGTTTATCGCGTAGCGTGTTAGAAGGTTAAATCGCTAGCCACCAGATGGCGGGGTCAAGCAGAGTAATTGCAAGTAGCTAGGCTAGGTGGCGCTAGGTACCGCCCAATTCATGTTCTACAAAAAAATAATTTGCTTCTCTCAGGCCACTACTGTGCTTGAGGACCCTCTACTATACAAACATGACACCCATACACTTATTACAAGCATCAGGTGAACATACATTAAGCACATGCACTGGCACTGCACACACAAATATCAATACAACGGAGCACCACATTAACCCGAACACTACACCCGTGCTCTGCGTTTCCGTCTTTTATACTGGTCGTTTTGAACGTGCGGAACTTTTCGGTGACTCCCTAAGCAATAAAAAATATTCCCAGCATGTTGATTTTTTCCATGCAATGTCATACCTCTGAGAGTATTTTGAATGGCTCAGGGGTTGAATCTCTTATTAAAAAGTAAACGCTCAATCATGCCGTAATTATTTGAAAGCCAATAAATCAAGCCGCTCCAATGCGGTTCGAAGCTATGAGTTTGTTTCCCCACACGGCAAGTCGTAGCTTGTATTTCTATTTGTTTTTCTATTTGTGCTGTTCGCGCGAAGCTGCAATTGCCGTTTGAATTAATCTCTGTAGAACGGATATTCAGTCAGCTGGAAGTGATGCTTCACGGACTGAGAAATTGCTTTTCGATCAACTTGAATGCAGTCAAAGCCGCGACTTGCGGCAGGTGTTAAGTGTACGAAACTACGCCGTGGCGAGCCCGAAAACTTCTAGCGCTCATCCCAGCGCGCCACGGAGGGCAGTTTCTCCAGCAACCGTAGTATAATTAAACAGCAAAATAAAGGGTAGCTTTTTTTTTCAATTTTACCTACTATTGTTATTAATGCCGAAATTCCATACTGTAAATATACGCACTTTACGTCACGATTTCGTACTGTTCAGTCCTTGCCCCTGAGCGCGATCGCTGTCGGGGACGAGACAATTCCGACAGTCACATTAGCCACCGTACGATAGGAGCTTCTACTGTTCAGACCAGCGTTCCAACATGACTATCCGCACGTTGATCGATTGCACGTAACCCCTCAAGTGGTATGAAACTTTTTAATGTAGAGCGGAATGTCAACCTGCGACACCCCGCCCCCTCCGATCAAGGCCCGACCAGCGGCATCAATGCCCGACCGTTTACGATCTCATCTTGTTGTTACACCACTGATACGCGAACACACGGTCACATCGGCGATAATTCCAGTCTTCTGTTCACAACCCAACACTGTCATCACGATGTTGCAGCTATGTTGCTGACACGCACAAACACAAAACCACGTTGAACGCCGGTTGCACTCGGCATCGGAAAACAGAACCGAACTCAGGGGAGAAGTCACCCAGGCAGCCGGCAGCAAAGCCTGCCTGTCTTGGACGCAGTTCCTGCAGTTTCCATAACGTCGAAAACGTCGACACAGTTCCGCGTGCTTTCGCTACTGTAGTCTGTAGTGATGCAGCCTGCAGTGGCTGTAGTTAGGGACGCTAGCTGTAGTTCCGTCGTTCCGTGCCACGCGAGTCACGCAGTCCGGAGACGGCCATCCCCCAGTGTACGTGGCGCTGCTGGCACTGCTCCGAACTTCGCTGTTTCTAGCGGCTTCGTTTGCTCGTTTGATAAAATTAGTGATAAAAACGTCAATGCAACCGAAATGTTCTGGACGTTTAAACTAGAAGATGGAATTACAGGCGGCCTTCGCTGCTGCTGGAGCTCAATCAACTCAACAGCTATTTATTAAACAACGTGCGCGGCCTGCTCGAAAAACGAAACCGAAAGACGATGAGTCGGGAGGGCGAAAGCTTTCTCCCGTCTGCCTGGAGAAGGAGAAAAACATTTCGTTCCTCCCCTTTTCTCGTGTCCGCTTGGGGGCGCGTCTGTAGAAGGGAGGAAGGCGCGCCGTTGCTACTTTTTTCCTCCATTTTTTCTTAGAGTGTACCGCGTGAGATAATCCGTGGCGACGATTATCCAGCGGTTTCCGGACGTTGACGGCGGAAAAGGGCCAAGTAGGTTCATTCCGATCTGCTGGAACGGTGCGGTCGGGGAAGCAATCGGCTGCAGGAGACCTGCCGGCTTCGTCGGCGGTTTCCTACGTCGCTGGTACTCGTGGCACGATCGGGTATAGAGGTGGACGGCTTTGGGGAGCTTTGGCCAGTAATGCTTTTCATGAATACGGGCCAGTGTTCGGCTGTAACCAAGGTGTCCTGACGTCGGGTCGTCGTGACATGCTTGAAAGATCTCCACCCGAAGGTCGGTCGGGATTACCAGCAACCACGGTGTGTTGTTGTCGCCGAAGTTCTCTTTGTAGAGTACACCTTGTCGAATGGCGAAGGTCGGCAGTAGTCGTGAGAAGACACGTGGCACGGTACTCCTGCCCCCTTCCAGGTGCTCGATTAATTCGCGCAGCTCAGCATCGTCCCGTTGACGTCATGCCATGTCGTCGGTGTTCACTGCTCCTTGGAAGCACTCGTCGTCATTGTCGTCGCTGCAGCCGGAAGGGGTTTCAACGGGGGCTCTGGACAGGCAGTCGGCGTCGCTGTGCTTGCGGCCTCACTTGTAGACCACTGTCATGTTTAACACTTGTAGTCGGAGACTCCATCGAGCGAGGCGTCCTGACGGGTCCTTCAGGTTCGCAAGCCAGCAGAGCGAGTGGTGGTCCGTGATTACACGGAACGGACTCCCGTACAAGTACGGACGAAACTTCGTGATTGCCCAGACGACCGCAAGGCACTCTTTCTCAGTCGTGGAGTAATTTTTCTCCGCCTTGGACAGTGTCCGACTTGCGTAGGCGATGTCTCGCTCGATGCCTTCTTGCACTTGGACCAGCACTGCGCCCAGTGTCGCGTTACTTGCGTCCGTGTGAATTTCTGTTTCCGCATCTTGATCGAAATGTCCAAGCACAGGAGGAGTCTGGAGTCGTCGGTTCAGCTCGTCGAATGCCTGCTGCTGCTCCTCGGCCCATTCGAACCTCTCGGCGTCCTTTGTGAGGTTTGCAAGTGGTGTGGAAATCCTTGCGAAATCCCGAACGAAGCGTCGATAATAGGCACAAAGTCCAAGGAATCTTCGCACGGCCTTCTTGTCTGTCGGCGCTGGAAATGCCGCGACGGCGCGAGTCTTCTCGGGGTATGGGCGGGCGCCGTCATTACTAACCACGTGGCCTAGGAACTTCAGTTAATAACTAAAGTTATTATAGGAACGCCGCGCGCGCAGCTGGCCAAGTAGGCAGCACGCACGTGACCTAATGGTTATCGCGCTTGTCTCCCTCGCGGAAAGCCAGCGTTCGATTCCTGGGAGCGACGTGTCTTTTGTTTATTCCTGCAATTTAGTGTTCTGGAAAATTCGAGAATCATGTTGGCTTGCTCCAGGCCCGAATGTTCTACGCGTCGAACCTTCTCTGCCAATTATTCCAGAAGCCCACGCGTGTACATAAGGGGTTTCGCGTGGCGGGCCAGAGTCAGTCTCGCCCCTGCGCTCGATACTGCGGTTTTGCCGCCATCGACGCCCGCGACGCTCTGCTGTTTTCTTCTGTTTCCTTTTTGTTTTGGGCACAAGTTCGCCCCATTCAACGTTTAGTTCCTTCAGTTATCTTTGCCTCATCAATCGTCATTCGTGACATTTTGGTGGAGGTGCGGGGTACCGCATGCCCGTGCAGCGTTCCCCTCCAAGGGCCCGCAGTGCAGGTCCGACTCCCGGCTCCGTGAGAAGACCACTCAACGCGGAACCTGAAATTCGGACCAGCCGCCGCACCAAAGGGAGAGGATCTTGAGTACGGTTTGCTGCTGCACAAGCCCAAGACGAAGAAGACGACGATGGCCAACCAGTCGCAAGCCCCACCGCTTCCCCCGTCATTTACATGCCCGTCGCACCGCGGACGGCTGCCCCCTTCCACGGTGAACTCTACGAAGACGTCGAAGACTGGATTGACCAGTATAAACACGTTGCCCTTCACAATGGCTGGACCGACGAGCAGCGCCTGCACAACGTCTACGTTTCGCTTGAGGCGACCGCCAAATACCGGTACGAGAACCATGAGTCCTCTTTGACGTTGTGGGACATTTTCAAGACCGATCTGAAGGCTACATTCGTCAACCACCACCGCCGAGAGAGAGCCGAGGACCTACTGCGAACCAGGACTCGGGGCCCCAACAAGAGCGTCACCGGCTTCGTAGAGGACGTTCTACGCCTGAGCGCCCGCGCCGACCCTCGAGCTACAGAAGAGAAGAAGTTGCGAATCCTCATGCGCGGGGTGAGAGACGACATTTTCGGAGGCCTCGTCCGCAACCCGCCGGCAACCGTCGACGCTTTCGTCACCGAGGCGACAAACATCGAGCGCGCCCTCCAAACGCGCACTTCCCACTACCAGCGGCAGCCAAGCGTCACTGCAACCGCGCTGCTTAGCAGCGAAAACGCGCCTGGTACGGACATCCGCGAAATTATTTGGGAGGTCGTCCGGGAGGAACTGCGAAGGTTGCTGCCAACCACCAGCCGTCCGCCAACCATTTCCATCGCCGAGGCTGTCCGAGAAGAAGTGCATCGGGCGCTCCTACCAGAGGTTCCCGTCACCAAGGTAGCACCGGAGGAACCGACGTTGAGCTACGCCGCCATGGCCCGACGACCGCCGTAAGCTTCCCGCCAAGCCACGGCGCCGCCCCGAAGAGACGCCCCAACACCGCAGTACCCCCGACGACAGGAAGATCAGGCGCACGTTCACCCAGAGCGATTTGCGCCGAGGAAGACAGACGTCTGGAGGACGGCTGACCGACGCCCGCTGTGCTACCACTGCGGGGAAACTGACCATGTGTATCGCCGATGCCCATACCGACGACTCGGGTTGCACGGATTCCACCCAAACGACCCGCGCCCCCGGTATAGTGAACGCCCTCGGGAGATCGACGATTACCTGCGACGACCTCAGTCCCCCGAGCCTGCGTCCCGCCGAGAGTTCCGATCGCCTTCGCCCCGACGTCCAGCTTCGCCGATGCACCGACCCCGACGTGAAAGCCTGTCACCCCTCGCTCCTCGCCGGGGAAACTAGGCGCGGCAACCCCTGGAGGTGGAGTTGCCGAGGAGACGTAAAAAGCCTCCAAGAACGACCGGAGCGCTCCTACCCTCCCGACGCTACGCATCACAACGACGCTCCTGCATCGGTGTCCAACAACCTAAACGTTGTTATCGACGGCCTCGACGCATCCGCCCTCGTGGACACCGGAGCAGACTACTCAGTCTTGAGTGGGAGGCTCTCCCGCCGCCTTCGAAAAGTCATGACGCCGTGGGATGGACCTCAAAGAATCGCCGGAGGGCACCTCATCACACCAGTCTGGAGATGCACTGCTCGCGTCGAGATCCACGGTGAGACGTGCCTTGTGAAGTTCGTCGTTCTGCAAGAGTGTTCGAGGGACGTTATCCTCGGAATGGAATTTCTCTGCGAGTATGGCGCAGTCATTGACCTCGCCGCAAACCAGTTGACGCTGCGAAAGCCTGTTCTGCCGCTGGCGGAGACAAAAACGACGTCAACCGCTATCCGAGTTATCGCCAACCATGTGAGCCTACCGCCGCGATCGAGTGTTTTCGTCACCGTTATAACCGACTCAGCCATACACGGTGAAGCTCTTCTGGAAGGCAGCGTCGAATTGCTCCTCCAAAAAGGAATTGGTGTCGCACGAGGCGTAGCGGATCTCCAAGAAGGACGTACAACTGTTCTTGTGACCAACTTGCCGCGCGTTGAAATGCGCGCGGCAAGTTGGTCAAGACAATATGTGGGTTTCGTATATGTCCACAAATTTATACATCAAAGCAACCTGCCTCAGTGCGTGGTTTAATTTGAGTACCTCGTACACTTTTGCCGAGTCAACTACAACCTGGCCATTTTTAAACGCTTCGCGATCACGTTTGAATGCAGAGTGAAATCAGAGATGAACAAACTGGACACTTGTACCCTGTTCGATACAAAATAGAATATCACAATTTTGTACACAATTAGGCCGCGAATAATATTAAATAACTCTATCAAAAGCTATAGAAATTGCTTGTATATTTGCACCTTTAGTGATAAAAATACCCTGTAGTTTGAAGGCTCCTTTCCCTAATTTCCATGCAAAAAGTTGGTGTTAGCAATCTTGTCGAAGATATTATGGTACCTGCGAACGGTTGTCCGTAGTAAAGCTGGGTTCTTTGTCTAGATTCAGGCATTGAGGTAAGGTTCATATTTATTTTTGTATTTTTTAAATGCTTTTACACTGTGGCGCATACCCCACAGAACACGAGGCTTCATAGTTGGTTGTTTACATATGTCGAGTTAAATAAAGGTATGAAATGGCGGGGATTGGCGGCGCGTATTCGATGACTGCCGTCTGTCACAACTTTAATTCACTCACCATTGTAAATCATTAAAAACGACTTTCGATCAGTTTTTCATTTTATTTTTTTTTCTTCTGGGGAGGGGGGGGGGGAGGTAATTTATTTATAAGCTAGTAAAACCAGTTCAAACTTATGTCTAATCGTGATTGCCTCGAATTAAAAAAAAAATATGTATAAACATAACTTGTTTATGTTTATACATAATTTTACATAATATAATACATAATAAACATAATACATAACAAAACATAATTTTTTTTTTTTTTTTTACGATGAGAGTTTTTTAATGTATTACATTGTCTAGCTCTCGGTTTTTGACTTCGGCGGAAATGATAAATTGATTTTCAATAAAAGATCATTGTGTGGCGCCTGCTGGATTTCCTTTGATACTACCCACTTCGGAGAACGCACAACGCACTGAGCACTCTAAAATGCCTTCCTTGGAGTGCGAAGGACATCCGGCACAAAAAAAAAATCTGATCAACAAAATCGCCGCTGATTTCCCGGTCACTTACGGTAGGGCTTGTCGATATGTCATAGGTCGAGCTATTGTCATAAATAGAAAGGACAGACAAATGCAAAAAAAAAGAAAATATACGTGCGATGAGGCGAACTTGTGCCTGCAACTAAACCGAAATTGGACTCGTACACCGTGCGTCGGCGATGGACTCCATGCACTGCGCTACGGCTGCTTTTGTGCACGGTCTTAGTCTATGGAGGTTTTAAACCCAAACGAATAACGAGTAGCAAAAATGCATTAGAACAATTCTGACAGGAAAAAAATAGTAACAGCAAGCTTGAATATGCATCTGTCATCTGGAATCCGCATCGATCATATTTAATCGATACGTTAGAAGCCATATAAAACCGAGCTACTCGCTTGATACTTCGTAACTACACCCGCACAAACAGTACATCATTAAAGCAGCAACTTCAGCTTCCACTTCTTGCAGACCGTCGAAAAGTGACACATCTGATTTGTGCTCACCAGCTGAACTAAAATTCGCCATCCAAAAAAGATAAGTATTGCAGAGCCGCCATCCGCATCTCCTCACGCGCAGACAACACACGGAAACTTCACGTCACCATTGCTAGGACTAAAACCTACAATTTTTCACCTTTACAGCTCCCTATTACCGACTGGAATTCACTCTCCGATAACAGTGTAACAATTGAAGAGTCCAGCACTTTTCGAGCCGCACTTGCCGCTCTTTATACGTAAATAACCTAAACTGTTTTTGAGTGTGTGTGTGTGTGTTTTTTTTGTGAGCTTTAATATATATTGTTGTTTATCTCCCCTTATGTAAAGCCCCCTGAGGGTGATAGAAGGGTACAATAAATGAAATAAAATGAAATGATAATATCAAAACTGCACTAGCGGAGCTTCAAACTGCACGGTCACCTCCGTGAAGGCTGCCTAGCCTGTCAACTCGCCCACGCGCGCGGCAGTATTATGATATTATTTTTTATTCCTACTTCTTGAATCTCTCCAGACAGGGTAAAAGATAGAAATAAATATGATAATAAAAAGCAGAAGCCAAGGGGAGAGCGGAGTGGTTGCGTCTGCTACTTTCGTACTCTTCTTGCATATCGAAAAAAAATCGTAATGCGCTTGCGCAAGAGCTGTAAAACATGTTTAATAGTTGTAAAAACAAGTGCTACAGAAATGTAGCACGCGAATTGCCTAAATGTGTACCCCATATACGTCGAGGCATAGGTAGAAGAAAGAAGCCTGGCGGAAGGGAATTGTGAATTCTAACGCAGCCGTTGGGCGGGTTAGACGTTTCCCTACGTGTCAGTTTCCTATCGCAGCACATATTTACACCTGCGGTCCTGCCTCCCTTGGCCGAGGCGAGCATCTAGTCTGGCCACCCTTATAAGAGGGGAGGAAATCTTGCGCACGTACATTGCGCGCTTTGGCCTTCAGGGGGCAGGGACATTGGCGCAAATATGCGCTTCGATGGGAAACTTGTAACCTGAAAGAGCACCACAGTTACTTTGGGCTTTATTTTTTGTTTTTTTGGAACGCCGCAAAAAGTGGTGTGTGCTTTCTATATTTTTTAAATGAGTTTAAGTAGTGGCTCTCGATCACCCTCAGCAAGTTTCTAATTGAAACCATACCTATAATAAATATTTTAAAGGTATTAAACGAAAGTAGCTCATAAACTAAATAACACGGAGCCTTATACATTTTTCCTAATGGGCCCTTTGGCAGATAACAATTCATTATCAAGTTATTGTGCGATGCCCACTCTTCGGGCTAACAACTTGGCCCATGTTTTGAGAAGCACCCTTCATAATGCGCAAGAAAATGACCAATTTTAACATAATTTTATAAGTGTGAATGTGTTTAAAAAGCGGTGCAGAGAGCGGTTCAAGGGCACGCAGAAGAAAATGAGGCTATGGATCATAATCGCGGAACATTGGTGTCAGAACTAAGATAATGAAGATTCGTCACACTGCCCACTCTAACCAAGTCCTGGGGGAAATCAGTTCGCTACAGGCATCGTTATTCAGCTTTAGGGAATAACAAAGTCACCATTGAGAGGAAGCCAGGGAAGAAACAAAGAAATTGGCGTTTATTAGAAAATGATATCAATCAGCTCTTGCAGAGATCCAACGCCAGGTTGCCGTTCAACTCCAGCAACATCCTGAGACTGGGTTATCGCCTCTAGCAGCGTAACCTGTAGGCCAACTACGGACACCGCCGCAATCCGGTGAGACTACTGGAGCAACGGGCGACGGCGGCCATGAAAGTGAGGTGTCATTGACCATTAAAGCTCCAGGGGATACGGAGAATGGGAGAGGACATACAATTCCTCCTTCTGTGGAGTCTGATGTGCGGCAATACCAACAGGTTTTAGCTACTGAGAAGATGATTGTTAAGCTCGACCCATATGATGGACGCAACCCCTGGATTGCTTTCCAAGTGCAATTTAATCTAGTCGTCGAGTTGAATGGATGGACCACCACATCACGAGGAGCCTTTTGGCACGCACACCGTGAGGGATAGCTTGAGAATTGCTTCATAATCTTCCTTCTTAGGCACAGCGGAAATTCAATTGCCTCGTGGAAGCTCTTGAAGGCCGCCTCGGCGAAAAATATCTCGGGTGACTTTATTATGGCAAATACGATGTATCATTCAAGGAGAAGACGGGTCGTTGTCAGAACTCGCGAATGACACTGGAAGTCTTCCACGTATTACCCTCAACAGCAGTAAAAAATTGGCATTTAATTTTATGGTTGTAGGACACCTTCTGTACGCTATTAAAAATTTGATATGCGGAAATTCGTCCCCTAGCCGTCGTCTGCCTGCAAGCATGGCGCTGTGCACGAACCATGGAAGTTGTGGGAACCACGGGTTCCCCGCATCCCTATCTAGGCCTAGCTCAGGCAGGCCGTGGGACGTCGCCACGGGGGGGGGGGGGGGGGGGGGGGGGGGGGGGCGCGTCCCGGATTCGAGGGCGAAGCCGTATTTCCTGGTGGGCGGCTTTCCCTCGTCCTTCTCGGGTGATTTGCCTAAGGCACACCCCCCGGGATCATGATTTGGACGCGTCCGCTCCTCCGGGGAACCACCTACATCCGACCCACCCCGGGCGCGTCCATTCCCGCAGGCTATATAAGACGGCCCTAATCCAACGGGCGGAACTCTCGCCGGGGGAGCCTCTGCTCGACGGAGCCTTCATGTCCTTATCTGATCCTCCCCCTCCGTGATACTGTCAATAGCGGCAGCGCGGACCCCGACTGGTGATCCTGTCAAAAGAGACAGCGCAGTCATCTCCAACATTGTTGGCCTTCGGGCAAGCGTGTGGCATCCAAGTCAAATAAACACGTCTTTGTCCGAACCCAAGGAACCTTCTGTGTTTATAAGTGGTACCCCTATAAAAGGGGAAACCCACAAAGTGGACTCAGCGGAGGACCGCAGTATGCACATTTCACCACCTTATAAATTAAATATTGTTCATTTTATGAAACATCATAGGAGGTTTCAGCATCGGTAGATTCGATGATTAGGAAATTCGTGTTTCACTAAGTGTAAATGAAGCATATGCGATTGTGGGTTAGAGCCTGTGTCGGAAATAATTAATCACTCACTAAGGGCGCAAAGCAATGCACAGTGGCCCAATTTTTTAATATTATCAAGTGAGCGTCGACCACCGGGACCGGCAGTGCCGTGTCGCGGAGGCGCGCGGCGATACGGGCGAGATTAAGCGCGTGCTCACAAAGCCCTTTCTAGTGGGAGCGTCGTCTGCTAGGCTATGGCGTTGATCGCACGCAGCCCCTGCTCCGTAGCAAGGGAGGGCAGGCCGCTTGCAATGTCGAAGTGCATCGCCGATGCGCCCCTCCTCTTGGAATGCGTTCACAATCCTATTGACGGTTTGCCTGTGTAACCCCGACTGTTGTTGTGATATCCCTTTCCGTCATGCCGCCCACCGACATTCTCACAACACGTTCCCGTGTTTCCATGGGCACTTGAGGAAGCATAAAAATGTGCGCGCCCGGTGGTCAAAAAAAAGTGACCATCCGGTTACATATAGGCTAGGTGACGACAGCAACAACGCAGTTGATAATAAAAAACACCAAGCGAAAACCCTGTCTATTCTCCGTTTCACTTTGTGTTGTACCGCAGCCGGCGCTACGAGCCATCTTGGCCAGTCCATCGCTAAACGTCTGTCACGTGGTCTTCCTGTTGGGCAGAACTGCCCGTGGAAGCACGATGTCATGTGACAGGGTGACAGCGCTGGATTGGTTTTGATCGCTCGTAGCATTGGCTGCGGTATATAGTTTAATGCATCGTTGCATTCAGCTTGTCGCTTCACCGTATTTCTCATTTTTGTTGGCGTTCTCAAAAATAAACGGAAGCATAAGACAAAAAAAAAAAAGTAAATTAAACGTGAGATGACGCGCGGTTCACGCCACGCCTGAGGAGTGTAAAAAAGGTAATGAACAGGGGAGGTGTGGCGGTAAACGGAACAGCCTAGCAGACGACGCTCGCAACGGAGAGAGCTTTGTGCGCACGCGCCTAGTCTGTCCCGTGTCGCCGCATTTCTCCGCGGCACGGCGCTGGCCGCCCCGGCGGTCGACGCTCGCTTGATATATAAAAAAATTGGGCCACTGTACATTTGAAAAAAATGTTGAGAAATGTCGCGCGCACTGAGCAGCTTCATGGCCGCTTAGATGGCTGTTGAAAAGTAGAAAATCAGGATACCGCCTTCCGATGAACTTGTCTGACCAGGTCTACAACGCTTTTTATGCAGTACGTGTCTTTGACGGTTTGCATAAATTTATCATGATATTGTGTTCGTCAGATGGCACAGGTGAGCACCTTGATGTCTAGAGGCAACATTACTTGCGCACAAGTTGTATTAGACAGTAAGCGAAAGAAAACCCGGGAAATTCTATTTACAAAAATAGAAAAAACAAGAACAATTTCGACACCCCTAAAGACATGCCTTGCAAGTCGCAACTTGCAAAGCTATCCAATAAAATAACTTTTTTATCCCAAAAAGTGCTCGGATTGGTTGAAGCTTGTCTAACTAGTCCTTGTTTAATTAATTACTAAATTGAACAGTAAAGAAAACAGACAACAAAGTAAACTTGATGGTTAAATTACTTTTGGCTCATACCGCTTCGTCTACTCTTTTTTATTACTGAACTCTCATGTTTTAAACTAACAGACTTCCGCATTCAAATGATAAAACAAATAATTGAGACTGAATGCGATTGAAATATTGCCACCCTTGTCATTTCGACACTTTCACAGGTATTTCTCATGACTACCAATGTTATATAATATATAAAAGCGCCTGTCCTACATGCTGTCTATTTTCAGGGGAAAATGTTTCAATTATTTTTGCCAGATGTCTTTTTTTTTAAGCTTGAGTACTTAGGAAATTTTTAGCTATTTTGACGTGTCACTCCAAGCTAAGAATAATAGGTCAAACCTCAAAGGCTCGTAAAACAATGACAGCGCTAATATTCCTAAATGACAGTAAAAGTGTTGCATCGCATGGCCAGGTCAGACACAGGCTCCAGAGAAGTTGCTTCCAGTCACCACTCCTTGAAAACGTTTTTGGGGACATTTCAAGAGCTGGCTTTTTTGAAACGCCTGTTAGTGGTTACAAAAGATGGATTCCGGAGATTCCCCAATATTTCTTTTTTTGCAGACTTGTCATTTCGGAGGACACTATCTACGGGGAACTGTGCTAAAAACAAATGAACAAAAATAATGTGTAGCATGTGTGTTGCTTGTGTAGCCTTCGGCAAAACTTGCTTGCCTTCCAACCCACCATCGTCCATAAAACGCGCCGAGGGGGCCCCAGTAAAATAAAAACTCCGTGGCCCTCTTTCCGTATGGCTTCAATTAGAAGAGACTTAAACGGGACCGCCAGCGTCGACAGCTTTGCTCCCACTCGCAGGGAGGGTGGGAGGCAACGCTTACATTTTATTGCTCTAGCAGTCTTTTACAATTAACTTGCAAGCACAATATCGTCTAGAGAAGAAAACTTTGTGGCAGTCCTGTTTAACCGTTAAAAAAAGAAAGGGGTACAACACCAGAAAGCGAGGGCCCAAAGCTCCTGTGATCTTTGCTCCTCCTATAGGTCTGAGCTGTTTTGAACTAAGACCAACTAACATTTTTTTCAAATTTCCGGGGGCCAGCATGGGGCCTCCTGGCAGACTTGGACCCTGGGCTGCAGCCCCCTTAGCCAGTACCTTTATGCGGCCTTGCCCAGGAATGCAGGTCGCCAGACGGTTTAAACGACTGCAGCAATACGGGTTCAAGATTGAACACGGAGCTGGCAAAGGACACTCAAATGCCGACGCCCCCTCGCGACGTCTTTCTCTGCCTGCTAACTGTCGCCTATGTTTGAAGAACGAACTGTTTTTTATACTTGACTGTACGCCGTTCTAACCATCAGAAGTGACCGTGCGTCCTGTGTCAGCGGAACACCACCCCGATGAGCCCGACTTGATCAACTTGAGTGTTGGTGTTCTCCGTGGTCTTCAAGGAAACAACAGCCATTTACAACTCTTTGTAGTGTAAAGAGGCTGGGGAACCACCGGAATCGAACATGATAACACCATACAGCAGCGTAGTGAAACCCTACCGGGCTCAGTGGTATTCTCTCATTCTCCAAGGTGCACGGTTGCATTGTGTCTGCGAAAGCAAAGACTGAAGAAGTAGCACGCGTCAGCTCATTTTACCCGAAGTTCGTGTAGACATTCTGTTACATGGTCTTCACGAAACCCCTGAGCGGTGAAGATCTTGGATTTTGCAAGACTCAATAGGGAGTTCTAGAAAAAAAAAGTTTTGTATCGTTCCTTGTCAAGACGTGCGCGAGCAGTGCAAAAAGTCTGACCTCTATGCGTATCGCAAATGACCACTACACGAAGCCGAGAAAAAAATGGTAGCGTGCCAGGTAAGTTCGCTGTTTAAAGGAGTAGCAGTTGATGTTGTAGGCCAGCCACTACCAAAGACGACAGAATAGAATCGGTATGTTATGGTCATAGCTGACTATTCAACTAAATGGCCAGATATGCCTTTCAAGTACGGATGTTCGAGGCAGATACTATCAGCATGATCTTCGTGGGGAACATTGTTCCAAAATACTACGTGCCACTCGAAATTCATTCCAGCAGGGGTAGAACCTGTGAGTCACATTTGTTCAAAAGCACGTGCCCGACTGTCGGAATAACGAAGAGAAGAACGCCCTTACACCTCCAGCCAAATGGTATGGTTGAGAGGCTCGACCGTTCACTCAAAAAGCATCTTTGTTGTTCATCGACAAGCACCAAGACAATTGAGACACTCTAATTCAGTTCTTCCTACTTGCTTACCAATCGGCGGTTCATTCTGCGACAAAGTTACGACATCTGTGTTGTTAATGGGCAGAGAGTTGAGGTTGCCGGCGGTCATCAATTCTAAAACGCGAATGGTACAGTCGCATGCGTCAAACCCTAGCTATCTGCTCAGACTACTCCCGCCTTCTACGCTCAAAACTTGACTGTTCGCGTGCTTTCCCACAAAACAATCTTCATCCGAGCAGTGGCAGTAAAAGAACTTGACATAATTCATGCGCCCCAGGTTTCCCATTGATGCTGCGAGATAAAGTGTGGCTGCACCAGCCACGTCGCTTCAAAGGTCGCAGTCTGAAACTTCAACCCAATTAAGACGGCTCCTACAAGGTGGCCAAACGACTCGGCTGCCTCATTTATGCGGCATCTACAAAGCCTAAACTTCAAGTCTTGCGTTTTTTTCAGGGTGGAGAATAAAAATGAAGATGATTTAAATCCTAATATAGATCGGATTTAAATCACACATATTTTCAAATTGTTTTCACAACCAAATCTTTTCTCACAAATATAATCCCTGAAATAGTTTACAGTTCGTCTATCATTAAGGCTTTCATGTGTATATGTTTGGTATCTATATAAAATATTCATCAGTGACCGAGTATATGAAAAAATGTATTAATCAAGCACTACATAGCTGGCTAAAAATGAGTAAAACGTAATGTTCTTTGGGGCGAATCGGAGCGTTGATGGAACTTTCTATCTTTCACTTTGCTGTTCAGTTGCGTAAAGTCGTATTGCAAAAAATCCAGAAAGCGGGAGAAACAAATACAAGGGAAACTGTGCCTTATTGCATGGAAATCAGCCCTCGAAGAAAAAGAAAATTAATATTTTTCACAACTAAAACAAAAAAACTATTTTTTTAGCATGGCGGGATTAAATTTAATAAAGTTGCTAATTAAAGTGTACTTTAAATTTAGTCATTGTTTCTTCCGCATTTTTTTTATATTCAAACAGATAGATCAATATATTTCTGTTTTGTGTAATCTACATCTAATGATAAAGAATCCCTTTTTATAGCTACAGTGTTTTAAACCAAATTAACATGATTTAAATCAAGTGCATTTAATTGAACTAAATAAAGATCAGACTAATTTTATTAGCGAAAAAAAAAACAGCTTTTTTATCCTGATTTTGATCGTCTGGCTCCAGTTTATTCTGACTGAATATTTATGCAGAACCTCGGGGTTAGGTTCATGTGTCGCGAGGAAGCAATGTTATGAGAGTGAATAAGTCAGTTTTACTAGACCGTACGCTAAAGCTTTGCGTGCGCAAAGAAATTGTGAAAAATTGACAAGAGTCAAAGAAAGAATAAAAACACTTAGGGACAAGGAGAGACAGCACAGTTCTTTCAACTAGCAACACACATTTACTGGTGTCTCCTTCAATAGTACTATCTCCTTCCTAACGTTTGAGACTAAAGAGGAAGATACGGAAAATAATATATTTATATACGCCCGAAAAAAAACACAAAATCACCTCCATTACACTAGAAGATAAAGAAATTTTGGAAGAAAGAAAAAAGAACACTATTCTTAGTGTTCTTTTTAGGAGGGAGATAGCACTATTGAAGGAGACACCAGTAAATCTGTGTTGCTAGTTGAAAGAACTGTGCTGTCTGTCCTTGTCCCTAAGTGTTTTTATTCTTTCTTTGACTCTTCTTATTTTCACCGACACACTCTTTCATCTTTGGCAAATTGAATCAAAAAGATCATGCGATATGTTCATCCTGCAACGTAACGCACAACTAAAATCGGACCGAGCAGGTTGTTTTTAGCGTTCGCTATGCTACCGCAAATTGCGTACATAAGAGTCAGCAACGCTATACTAAAACTGTCTAATGTGGATAAGGAGTGGTGCACGGGGCGGCTGTGGGACACGGAAAGGAGGAGGAAATCATGAACGAACATTTATGAACGATGGGTATTTTAGCCGTGTCCTCTTTATAACAATATGTAATATTTGCTAATTTTTGACTTTCTGAAGTAAAAAAAAAAAAAAAAGAAAAAAACTCTGGCTTTCAGAACGTGGTTCTTAGAACCCCCGAGCAAAATGTGGTTTTTATGAGTTCTGCACATATTGAGTATTTTTATTGTTCTACTCAACTTGGAAATTTAAAGACAGTAATATTTAGTTCAACTGAAACACAACAACAGCGCGCTTCCTGGCATAAACGCACGTGTAATATTTTGCGAAGTTTCTTATGATGTTTTTTTTTTTTAAGTCAGCGATGGGGGACTGATAATCTAAACTCTGAGACAAGAAAAAAATAAAGTAACGGATAAGAGGACACATATTGGAGATTCCATGTAATCCTGTTCGTTATTTTACTTCTCCCTGTCTCGGGGTTTAGATCATGATATTTCATAACCAGCTTTCCTGCATATTTTCGCGCCTTGCTATATGCAACTCCCATGTTATGAATGTTTGTTGGCATATTTTAAGTGAAGTAAGCAAAGGCGGATTTGTCTGCTCAGTATCGTAATTATCTTTTGTGCGATGACTTCGTTTTCTACTAATGATGAAGTCAATGCAAAAAGGAATCGAATAACTGCCAGTAGAATCTGTAAACCATGGTATAGCGTAGATAATTACTCTGGACACAGTGCTAGCACGAACGTAATATTAAGAAACTACTCCACACGAGGCTACGGACGGCAGCCTTGTTCGTTAGAAGGATCACGAAACTACTGTTTCTCACATTCCCTTTCAATATTTTAAATGCAGAATCCCCCGCGATATTACAGAAGCGTGACAAAAAGTTATGCTTTAATTAAATGGTGGCTGAACAGCAATAGTAGAGCGCGGCTAATCGCTTTATTAATAAAAAAACACTTAAAAATAGCCGCGTTGTTACATTTTATTTTCGAATACTAAGATAAAAACCTCTCGTCAACACACTTTCCCAAACAACACCGCAAGAATACGTTATTCGGCTACACGTAATATAAAAAAAATTCGACACCAGTTACGGTCCAGTGGCGAGGCTTGCACCTGTTTTTTCCCGTTATGACAATCCAAAAACCATCCTTCCGATACCATCGCTAGGAGCTTAAGGAGCGTCAGTTGGAGTTTGTCACAAGTATTGTTTTTTTGGTCTTCTCGTGTGTGATTTGTCACACATTATCATACTTTTATAATATCAAGAACTTCAATATCCGAATCCAGCAAAGCGGTTAGGTTGTTTTCTAGAAGTTGTTGAACAACGGCTCCAATAGCGGCTAACTTGACAGACGTGTCTTTCTTGGGCTTGCGTTTCTTCTGCAAAAAAGAGTAGGTTAGGTTATAGTCGTTAAAATTGAAACTCAACGTTAATTGCTTACCTTCGGTTTTTCCGGAATGATCACGCAGTCGTCTCCTGGGGCCTCCAACTTGTGGGCATATTTCGGGCAGGAGAATAGGTCCAAGAAAACTGGGTCTAATTTCATCAAGAAGTTTACCCTGTACATAGAAGACAAATATGAAATATTTTGTTGGAGCGCATTTTTCGCTACTTATGTTAAGTTTTTATATATTTCTCTCGATTTTATTATTACGTAGCTTTGCGCGACTTCCAAATTTTTCCTCTCCTCCATAGCGAAGATATTACGCTTCAAAAGTGGCCCCATACCTTTGGAAATATCGCATAGGGAACTGAGTACTTCTCTACGTTGAGAGATATCCTTTTAGGGTTACTCAATGTACACACTTTAGAATAAATAAAACGTATTAGTGCCGTTAAAAACTACTTACATGTCGTTATGGGTTTTAACGCGCAATTGAGTTATTTTAAGTTTAATTTACGGTTAGCGATATTACATTTTGCTTGATAGGCGTAGGAATGTTCTATATATATAAGTGTCGTTGCTTAGACACGCGTTATATATCCAAGCGCGGTTACTTAGATAAGTGGAATTTATGTAAACTTTACTAAAGCATTTAGGTGTGCTAGTTAGATATGCATTTGAGAAATATTTAAGCCACGAGGAAATCACGATGGTTTAGGCTCTGACGAATCGTATTCAATAGCAATAAATAATCTACTGAAAATAATGCAAGAAACAACTGATGCTGGACTTTCTGACGATACAGCAGAGGAGATTGTGTAAGTAATATTGGTGAGGAGGTCAAACAAGAGGGGCGCGTTTTGTCCAACTTGCTTTCTACTAAGCTTGGTGCTTACCAAACCCTACCTGTGCACAGTATTTTTACGTCATCTTTCTCAAATCGGCGCGGAGTAAAGAATGTACATGAGAGTTGCGTCAGCTTTTGAATGGGACTAGTGTTCAGTCGCTAATTTACTAGTTGAACACGAGCACGAGCAGAAAACACTTACAGACTATGGACACGTCAACCGAGCGCTACGTTAGAAATACAGATCAGTCTTCATGGGTTTAATCATCAGTTTAGCCTCTAAGGGCGAGGTGGTCGGATCTTCTCGCCAATAGGATTAATAGCGACCTTTTACCAACTATCCAAACAAGCGACCGTGAATAGAGCATGTAAAGATTCTGCAAGTCCATTTAACAAATGATTATTATTCAATATACTAAGTTTCTCTCTTTCCCAACTCGCACCTATTATATCTTGTAATCATCGTCCATCAGAGTTCTTTTCTGTAGATATAGGTCTTAGGCCGTCCGAATCTGCAATACACTTATTGCGATGACACAAATAACATGTTAGATGTATCTATCGAACGCCAATGGACAGGTAAGTTGATATTAAAAATATTATTCATTCCTACAATACGCAAGCCTGATAAAATGAGGGGCAAAGTTAGTTTGGCGGGTTAGATATTTGGTCGAAGTGCTCGCGATAGACCTTACCGGAAAATCGCACAGGGTCACTCGTCAAGCCCTCATTTCTGCGCGCAGCCCAAAAAATTCTCGGACCTTTACGATGTACGTTCGAGCCGGCTCGTACCCTCTGAATATTCTGGAGGGGACTCAATTTCTTTTCCCTTACCAGCGCGACTTTTGAACACAAAGAAAACGAAGTGGATCACATCCTGAAGCCGATAGGTACCCTGGTTTGTTATCGTTCTACTTTGATGCTCTGAAATTCCGAAATGCTAAACAAACATGAACCGCTGCTCTTATTTTGTCGGTACGCCTTCACGCCCTGAAAATGGTATTACCGAATCGCGTTGAAGAGACGATGGGAGGAGTTGAATGGTTAGGGAATGATGTATTTGACGAAATCCTATTGTGGGTTAGGTACCCTGTAATTGAAGTTCCCGGTGTGGGTAAATAGGATTCCGGGTAATATAAATTAACTTATCCTTTCCTGACGCATACCAAGTGCCTTATGTTTGTTTGGTACTTGAGTCACCAATACGTATTGTATTATTAATGCTAGGATGATGCGGTCGGCAGCATAGAAGATAGCACAAATGATGACTGACAGTAGATAGAATGATTCATAGGTGCTGAGCCGACCCGTGGGGTCTGGCACGAGATGGTTGTTCGCGCCACTGCCCCGTCGTCGCCTTCATCTTCCTAACGGTATTATTACCATTCTCCGTGTTACCCAGAACGTTCTGCTATATATTTTTCGACAGCTTTTATGTTCAATGTGCATTTACACTGTGTGTGTGTGTGTGTGTGTGTGTGCGTGTGTGTTTAAATATACCAGACATTAGCAATATTGATGTACCTTGCAAAAGCCCCTTTCCGACATGTTCTTTCCCGCCCCGTCTGTGCCACAATACGACGCGTCTGAAAATCACAATTTCCTAGTGACTATTTGTTTATCTTTTTCTTTACTTGTAAGGGACACTATACTTCTTTTTTCTCGGTTTCCGTCACCCTCGGGTGGCACCCGAGGGTGACCAAAACAGATGTGGTCATTGTGGGGGGGCGTTTCCACGCAAACTTCTGGCTTCGTTTTTGGCGGCGTCATGTCACCTCCAGAAGCTTCCTACCTCCAGGGTTTCGCAGTTGACAGCGAGTGCACAAAGGCGACGGGGGCCGTGACGATGTAGTTTTGGCCCTGTTCGATTGTCTCCATCAGTTCCTAGCCTCGGCTAAGGCAAGACTTAATGTGGATCCGACTCTAAGAGCCGAGTTTGTGTGTTCCCTCACCACGATCGTGTGTACGACACCTAGGTTATCGACCGAAATAGACGGCCCGCGCTGCACAGTCGACTCAATACTGTCGCACCTCAGTCTCCTTCTTGTCTTTTGGGGCGTAATGAAGAAGAACGTAGAGGGTCATTGAGGCGATAAGCTGAGGCAATCACAAGATGCCACACTTCGTTTAACCTTTTGTCTAGACGAAGCTAACGGTGCGAGCTAATGGGGCCAATTATGCGGCGTGAAAACCGGAAGTCACTAGGTATTTTTAATGCGGAAGCCTTAGCTGTCCCATGGAGCGAAGCCGGCGTTGGCGTTGTCTGTAGCCGCCTGTAGCAGAAAAAATGGCACCTAAATCCCCATTCCCAAAGAAACACGAAGAAAAGAACAGCAACGCATATGCCTTGTCACAAAAACCGGCGGTTGCGCTCAAGGTCAAAGCGGACGCGCTGCAGAACTAACACACAACGAAAAGCATAACAACGCAATTCTTCGTCATGAAAACCGTCATGAAGTCGGTGAGTATCGCCACGCCTACGTAGTAGGGGAGCGTGATGCCACCGCCGGAGCACCGTGTGTGATAGGAAGACGTGGCGCGCTGCTTGTAGGAATGCGCTGCATGTAGGAATACTCTTGCATTCCTACACGTAAGCAGTCTTAAGTGTCTGTGCTTCATTTTTGTTTATGATTGGTTCAGCGATAATAGGCAACGTGAAGAAACATGGCGAACACCATGATAGTGCGATCTCCACGCTGCCTTATTCGGCCTATCAGATCGCAGGGACCGCTGCGGCTGGACTCAATGCGAAACGAAGTAGTGTAGCCACACTTTCATAATGAACAATGACGCTCTCTAAATGTATTTACATTTTTCCCCAAAATTGCAACATTTCGGCTGCTTGATTAATGCGCCCAGTTCTTTTGGTTGTTATAACTAGATATTTGTTTATTTTATGACATGAACCAAAGATGCCGAACGTGGCACCTTCGACGTTTTGGTGAAATATTTAGAGCATTGCATTTCATGATTCTTTATAAATGTTCATTAATAAATACTGCACGCCTACAGTCTTTACATGTGCTATTGACTGGTACTACTTTTATTTATTTTCCCAAAATAACCTATATTACTTCTTAAATTTTGTGAAAATACATTTTCTATATTTTTCACCCGCTTTATTCAAAGAGGACAGTTTTAATTTTTTTTTTTTTTTACTTATTATTATTCCCAGTGATGTGAACTTTCTATTCCTTGAATCGGAATTTCGCATTTATTCTTGTATCGTTGTAGAAGTGATTAAACACACATTCAAAGATCCGAATATCAAAATGGAAGTTTCGTAAGTTTACTTTACTGCAAGACTGTTTTGCTAATATACCAAGGGCTAGAGGGTTGGAAGTGTTCGGGAGATGAAGGAGCGGTGGGAGCTGGCAGCGCGGGGGAAGGGGCGGGGAACAGGTTATGTGTACGTGCCCCCATTAGGAAAAATATCTTCCCCAATCGCCCTTATCCGCTGTCTTGACCCTACCGGCTAAGCGGTCTTTTTTTTATTTAATTTTTAAGTTTGAGTAGGGGCTGCCCAGTGCTGTGCTTGTCCATTTAGTATATATAATATTTTTGTATCTCTCCTGGAACCTTTGTTTGTCTGCTTGTCACGTTATTTCCCTGCCGAAGGGTGTGCCGACACGATAATTAACGTCTGTTAAAACCAGAGGACGACACCTACAACCGGTAGATGTGGAATTGTAGCCAGCATTCCAGTGACCTGCTCCAGTTGTTTGCATTACAAGTTTCTTTTTTTCAGTTTGATCAATGACCGACGATGGCAGGTTTGGTGAAGACTCCTTGAGATGGTCAAGATAAACAGAAGATGTTTTGAAATTAACGCTTTCGCTGTGATAACCATCACAACCTGGATCGGTTGATGTCAATCTTGTTTTCTCACAACGTTACCGTAATAACGAAGGCTGATATGCTCTGCAAGAATTGATTCGAATGCCTACGTGAGAAATATCTGCGCCTTGCGTTAGCAATTTGAGCTCAAGTTCGTACCATGTGCTATTTCCGAGCACGATGTGCTGAGAGACGTTGAAGAAGGCATTCTCGGGAGCGGACTAGACCTAACCCCTCGGAAATTCACGTCTGCAAAAAAGCATAAAATTCTAACAGTCAGAGCTGAAATGAAAGGTAGACAAAATAGAAGTGATTTTTAGTTTATTTTTTGAAATAACGTAGCTACTGTCTATTAGACCAACCCAAGCAACTAAAACTTCCCTGCCAATGCTTTAGCTCTACTAATGGTAAGAGGTGGAACAATGTGCGTCAAGATTTTGTCAAGGCGGTGTTCCATCGAAAGCGATGCCAGCTCCAGATACTGACTCATGGCAGCGTTACGATAATCGAGGCGAAAGGATGAATTGCCGTAGTGTCAAAACGCCTGTGGCGAAATTTGGAGAACCGGCAGACTCACCTATGTGCGTGGAAATTAGGAGATATTTTCTGCAGGTGGAAGATAAGCGCTGTATGTACAGACAGTGCTAACTTCTAGAAATGGTCGCTCATTAAATAAGTAGATGGATTGCACTGGACCATTAAGTACCGCACAAGGACGAACTTGATAGTTTAAATGATAGTCCAAACATAAAATGTGCCCTGAAAATCATTAAATATTGTATCAAGTATATAAAATAGCGCAACAGAAAGACAAGGACAAGAAGTAAACAGGACAGGCGCTAACTTTCAACTAGATTTATTCAGGGAAATTGCACATATATACAAACGACATGCAAAGCAGCACCACGCAAAAGTTGATTAATTTTTCACCCGATCACTCAAAAACTGATATTCGTTACAACGAAGAACAATAGAAGTGTCGCTGACACATGCCGTCCCACTTTTTTTGATAAAGTAAGCTTCCAATAGCTCTCGAGCGACCCTCTCTCGGCTTCTTCCTAGTATCCGTATCTGCTGAAGTCGCGGAACACAGCCACACATGTTGCAATGTATTGGCAAATGCGAGCCATATTTATTTTTTACTGATAATGCGTGCTCCCGTGCTCGGTCATTGATGCACCGCCCCGTCTGGCCAATGTATACCTTCCCACAACTCAGTGAAATTTCGTAGACCACACCCACTGTGCAGTCCACGTAAGGGGTGACGTGTTTCTTATCACACGGTGCTTTTGCCTTCTCATCAAAGATGCGGGCGCACAACCCAGCCAACTTCTTTGGGGCAGAGAATACAACGGGAACATCGTACTTGCTTGCAACTTTCTTCAGATTGTGGGCAACCTTGTAGATGTACGGAATAACATCCACAAGGTTTTCCACAATTTGAAGAAAGTTGCAAGCAAGTACAATGTTCCCGCTGTATTCTCTGCCCCAGAGAAGTTGGCTGGGTTGTGCGCCCGCATCTCTGATGAGAAGGCAAAAGCACCGTGTGATAAGAAACACGTCACCCCTTACGTGGACTGCACAGTGGGTGTGGTCTACGAAGTCCCACTGAGTTGTGGAAAGGTATACATTGGCCAGACGGGGCGGTGCTCAATGACCGGGCCCGGGAGCACGCATTATCAGTAAAAATAAATATGGCTCGCATTTGCCAATACATTGCAACATGTGTGGCTGTGTTCCGCGACTTCAGCAGATACGGATAGGAAGAAGCCGAGAGACGGTCGCTCGACAGCTATTGGAAGCTTTTTTTATCAAAAAAAGTGGGACGGCATGTGTCAGCGACACTTCTATTGTTCTTCATTGTAATGAATTTCAGTTTTTGAGTGATCGGGTGAAAAATTAATCAACTTTTGCGTGGTGCTGTTTTGGCTGTCGTGTGTATATATGTGTTCAATTTTCCTGAATAAAACTAGTTGAAAGTTAGCGCCTGTCCTGTATACTTCTTGTCCTTGTCTTTCTGTTGTGCTATTTTATATGTTTTACTAAGATGAACCAACTAGCCCAACAACGTACCCTACTAAATTGTATCAAGGAACTCATAGAATATACGTCATAAGGTGTGTTTGGTAGACGTATCTGATGTTACTGAAAGCTATCACCTAGACTAAAAGATTACAGCATTTCATTCACTCTGTTTATAATGAATGAGGATTAACGCGGAGAAAAGAGTATATACCTACGTGTTCCATACAAATCTCTGTCTTTCTTTTTTTTGCTCAGAAATTAGATTACAAAGCGCAAGAGCTGATCCCCACAAGCCTTCGTGGAAGCACAGCTCATTAGATCTAAGTTGAGGAACTTTACAGATCGAAAACCTTCATTCCAATGCATCTTCATTTTAAATCGACCACCATAAGGAGACTCAAAAAAAAAAAAAAAATCTGTGAACGTCAGCCATTGAGAAAACTAGACACACGCAATTTCGAATCCAAAAAGCTGAAGCAGGGGTTTGGAACGCTATATCCAACACCAGGGCTATGTAATTTAGATCTAGACTTCTAGTTTTAACATCCACTAGGATCACGTCGCACACTTTTCCGGTGGGAAATATATTAAAAAAAACAGAAAACACAAAAAAGATAAGGATACAAAAATATTACTTATACTAAACTGAAATAAACAACAATAGGCACCCCGAATAAAGTGTCTTAATTCTAAATAAAACAAGAGAAGTGCGGGAAGCCTGTTGTGCCTAAACAACGGAGAAGTGGGGGAAAACATTATTTTCTGATGGCGGCACGTTTACGTAGCCCTCTCCCCTCCCCGCTCTTCAAGGCCAGTTCCTGCCGCCACTTCACCTCACAAATACTGGCAACGTGACTCTCCGTAGAATTTTAAGCCTAAAAAGCTTCGCAGTAAAGCCAACTTGCAAAACTACCATGCTGTCGATTTTGGTCCATTGATGTGCGTTTGATGATACCTAGAGAAAAGATCAAGAAGAAAGAAGAATTCTGCTTAAGCCAACGAAAAAAAAAAGTTAACATGGGGCAGAATCAAACAAAAGTAAGAAATAAAAAAAATGGCTGTTTCAATAAAGCGGGCTTGAGACTGGATAAATTCATATTTTGATGAAATTTAATAAAATATTATTTAGAGATTTTTTTTTTTGTGAAAACACATTAAATGAAAATGGTAAAAGTTGTGCGTGAGCTCTTAGTGAGCTTAACAGATATGGTAATTGTCTTCCTTTTTTTTACCGCAGGAGAACACATATTTTCTCCAACACGGATTTGAAATAATAAGAAAAGTAAAACGGTAGGTCAGTGATTCCGGACATAGGGAGGGGCTTAGTTTTCTCGTGACTGGGGCTTAGTTTTCTGCCTTTCGCACCCCCATGGTCTCAGCATCTGAAGAGCAGTGGGGTGGACTATTGCCGGCCTGTGCTCAGTGGGGTTTTGGGAAGCATTAAGAAACGGTGCGTACAGAAAGCGTGTGCTTACATTCTCCTCCTTTAACCTACGTTCTAATTATTTACCTAGAAGTGTCCTGGTGTTTTTAATTATCTCTAACTTCTATTTATGTCTAAAACTTGTATTCTATCGTTCACCAATGGCTCAACATAGGCTCGACTTGTTTGTAGCCAAGAGAATATTAATGTGGAAGCCGTATTTATTATTTATTTGTAACGTTCAACCAACTACCCTGTCTTACTAACTTCGTATACCACAAAGTTAGGCTAGTATATCTAGATGGTCCTAAATAAATTTTTATTTCAGGTTTGGTCAGATGCATGACGACTTCGACAGCTTCGCGATTCCGAAAGAATCAAGCATAAGCTCCAAAGACGCTTTTCTCTTCCTCCAGGAGAAAGAGCACTTCCAACGCTTCGCTGGAGAAGCACGATGCAGCGCATCAAGGATTCAAGAGGCACGAGACGGCACTCCCATTCAATGCGTCAGTTGAAAGGGTGTTGATCATCGTGTGGCAGTTGGCATATTCACAAAGAAACCCGGCAAGACGTCTGACGAAACTTTTGAGAGACAGCTCGTACCTACGATACTCAAAGCCAATAAAGTGTTACTGGCGGCAACGATAAGCACTTAAATTACCCTCTTTCCGTTTGTTTCTTGCTCACCGAGAGTAGTGTTGGGAGTAACGTCACAAAAGTAAGGGATTACATTTTGGTGGAACGGTCACTTACTTTTATGGAAGAGTAATTGAAACGGTAAATAATAACAAGTTAGTCTCGAGTAATTATAAATGTATTTCTTTACATTTTAGTAAAGTATGCAAGTCTGACCTCGTCTATGTTTGCTTCACGAGATTTATCACTCTAACCTAATACATTACCAGGCGCAATGTTTAGAATTGTCTGGCATATCAACACACTATTATCATCGATTAAAAGTAAGGATCCTTCGTTGCAGCCCATCTACTTTTAATACAGAAATAAGATTTGGATTGAAGGTGACCTCACTGGGGCGCCCAATGTTACTTGGTCAGAAGATGAATTTGCGTGTCAAGGCAATGAAATATCTGATGCGCTTTGTGACTTAGCGTTTTGTCGCTGCCTTCCACGTCATGTAAAGCATCCGGCACAGGTTACTGGAACATCTAGCACATTACTAGATGTTTTATTTGTTAGTAAACAGTTTGATGACTCTGCGGTTACAGCTTATGAAGGTATATCAGATCAAAAGTTTGTGGTTTTTCAATGTGCTTTCAATAAATCTCGCATTCATTTCTGTGACACTGCTGGACGGAAGCTACATTTTGATTACAAAAAGGCCGATGACGAATGGGTGCTATTCAACCTTGAACAACACCTAGATGGGTTCAACAATATTACAGATGTAAACTATTTGTGGCAAAACTTTAAATGTCTAGTTTACAAATGCTTTTCAAGCATTGTACCCCAAAAAGAAAAGAAAAAATTGGATGTCAGAACTTCTGGATAAAAAACGAAATACAGCAAGTAAAACGCAAACTTTAAAGGCTTCATAAGCGTGGTTTACCCACGATTATTGAGAAGTCTAGAGAATTGACAAATCGACTAAGGATGCTAAAAAACTAATTTTACATTATCACTGCCTGGATAATGTTATCATCGCCAGAAAGGTTCTGGTGTTACCTCGCGATGTCTAAAACCAATATAAGGCAGATGTCCTTCCATAAATGTATTGTGAGTCATTAGGCTAATGTGTAACGTGAATTTAATAAATTTTCTCAGTCAGTTTTCACAAGGGAATCAACAGAGCCATGCAGTACTCTAGGACGCGAGGGTTTGTTAAACGTAAACCACTTGATATGTGAGGACGGTTTTGTGTCATTACTCTTATCACTTCATGTTAGGAGAGCAACGGGACCAGATGATATAACTAACGCATTTCTTAAAAATACGCATATGGTCCGCGAAATACCTCACGTGCATATTTTTCAAATCAGTTGAAGATGCCTATCTGCCGGACGACTGGTTGATAGCTAGAATTGTTCCTTTCATAAAAGTGGCAGCAGTGATCCAATCAGAAATTATCACTCTATTTCTTTAACTTGAACGTCCACTAAATTGCTGGAGGATACTTTGAACAAGCAACTCGCTGCCTTCTTAGAACCAAGTTACACACTCGGTTTCAATCAACATGGTTTCCGCAGAAAACTGTTTACAACAACACAATTAGTCGATATTAATGATCGCCAAAAGGTGGGTGCTGTATTTGTTGACCTATGCAAGGTGAGGCAGCGGCGGGAGTGCCAAGTTCGGTGTGGCGTCGGGAGTGCGAAGCTCGGCGCTGCGCGTGTTGAAATGACCTGTCCTCTCAGCATCATCATCCCCCTAGCTGCGGGTAAAAGTTGACAACGTTAGGCCTAACATTAGGTTTAACTTTAGGGCTAACGTCAGACCAACGCATGCCCAAGCCCACCCTAACATCAAACAGTTGCGCATGCACAATGTTTGACGACGTCAGACCTCTAAGCGTAACGATAGCCCTAACGTTTGGCCTAACGTCAGGCCAGCGCCTACCCGCGTCCCCCCGTCCGGCTGCGCCGCCAGCAGTTCGCCTGGCTCCTTAGCAGCGATGACGCCATTGCTATGGAGCCACATGACGCGTCGCAGCCAATGGAAATTTAGGTGCCGTTTCGCTCAGCCTATATTAATTTAGGTGCCGTTTTTCGTTGCTACAGACAACGGCTGCAGACAACGCCGGCTTCACTCCATTACACAGTTAATGCTTTCGCATTAAAAATAATCGAAATTAAACGACACGGAAAGAAAGAACCGCCAAGGCAAAAATAGGAAATGAATTAGACACTAAGGATGGAGCCTCTACACAAAGCCCCTGCTCATGTTTTGGTAATGGCAAATTTCTTTTTTACAGCGGAGCCCTTAAGGACTAGTTCCTCTAGGGTCGTGTCCGTGGACAAATTAATCTTGACACAACACTCTGGACAGCTACCGCCATCTTTGAGCGACGGCGGCAACCAAACAACAGGCTTGCCGGTTGTCTGGTTGCCGCCGTAGCTCATAAATAGCGGCAACCTTTCTTTGGGGGGAGAAGAGCGGGAACGGAAGGAGCGGCGACGTGCGCAGCAGGGCGAATGGTTCCGCAACCGCCACGAAGCAGTTTTCGCCTCAAGTTCCACTGCGTCGAGCGCTTCAGATTCCCTTGCGAAAGAAGAGCAGATCGCTCGCGTGGAAGGCCACCGCCGAGGACAGGGCTACAGCTTTGCTGCTCTTCCTTTTTCACCTGAGTGGAAAGGCTGAAAGTTTTTCTTCTTCTTTCTAAGCATTTTGAGGAAGGTTAGGTCTCAAATAGTTTTCGGCGAGCCAACCCGTTATCCACATACAAAAGTAAAATGCAATGCTCTTGAAAAAGAAAGAATCTGTTGCTAACTATCGTGCACTCGCGCGAGGCGTGACTTATTGCGTTACGCTTCTTGGTTCGTGATTGGTTCCTTGGCGTTCTTACCGGCGGTTGCGCTTTCTGATTTGATGCGGAGCCTCAATGAAATTACGGTGCCTGAAACGCGTTTCCGAGTGGTGTATTTAGCGTCCTACGCCGCCCATACATCAAAAGTGTTCCCGCAGTGGCAACAAATAATGTAACAGAAGCCGGAGTCTTACGCTGTCGGAGGTAGCGATTATGGCGGTTGACCTTAGAAATTCTGGAGAAAAGAATGAGCGAAAGCGAGTCTCGCTGTGGTCGCGGCGTCCCAACTTCTGGCTGCTGAAGCTTCCGTGCACTGTCACACCAGAGGGCGACCTCCAGCAGAACAGGCGTCTGCCACATACATTACCTCTGTTGGGACGCCGCCAGGATCATGACCGGCGAAAGCTTGATAGTTCTTTGACGTCATCTGGCAGACACCGAGGGACCACTTTTTGGGCGCGGTGAACACACCAGTCAGAGACGCGTTCCAGAAATTATAATAAAAATAATAGAGATTCCCCGCACCCTGCCTTTCTTAAGCTGCCATTGACTTTAGCAAGTTGTTTAAATTTGAGTAGCAAAATACACTGAAAAAAGCGCAATAAAGGAGAGAGCAGAAAACAAAAGGCGTCTTCTGCTTCTCATTTGTATGATTTATTTTTTCACAATAGTTCGATAATGTCAGGCGCCTCTGTATTATCAGCCTTACCTTTCTTCACTCTCGGTGACAGTATAGCTGTACCCAGCTCCTCTGCAGAAAAGCTGTAAAAGAAAGCATATGATAAACGCATTTCTTTACAGGCTAGGAGCTCGTACCCTTCCGTTTTCGTTCTTCCTTTATGTATAAAACCCGGCCGCATAAATATACTCTAGGATATCTATCACACGTTTATTGTGGGATAGAGAAATTAAAGAATCTTAAGAGCAAGTTCTATCTCATGCGCTGGAAGAACTTCAAGTAACCTGATTGGTGCCATCGTCGAAAGAAAACGTTACATTGAGTTTAATTCACAGTGTTCAACTTGCAAGCAGTGCAGGCAATCGTGTTCAGTATTGTAACTTCCAAAACCAGTCCCTACTTTTACTACTGATGAATGTTAATGACGGTCAATATTTTCGTCTATCTTTTGTAATTAGTTTCTGGTGCCGGCGAGCCGTATTCGCTTGTCGTAACGTTTTGTTTAGTGCGATTGTCTTGTTATATTTACTGCGATTTACCATTTTTGACACCTGTCTTTTTTTATATACACAGCCATATACTGTATTAGGCCCCTTCTATTATAGTCCCACAAACTAGTAAACGCATTTTTAAATAAAAAAGGAAATATTATAACTCGACAAATGTTGCGCCTTTCACGCGTAAAATTATAGTTTCCCCGGTGGTTTTTTTTTTTTTTTTTTTTCTTTCTTTGAAACTTGAAACGTAATAGCTCAACTTCTAGACCGGTATCGAGGAGTCCTCGTGTTTTTTTTTTTTTCGCATGCCTGAAATATATATTAGAAAGCTACGCTCTTTCTTTCGTGACGCGCAGTGATCTGGCATTTATCCCAAAAGCGAAGGAGCTTTAACCATGTTGAATTAACCTGAAACTGGGGTAGAGAGGAAAAATCAAAACGTAAAAAGGACAGAAAATAGACAGGGCAAAGACTCAAACTCAGCTCATGGTTGATATTACCAGCTCTCCTGTACCCTTTTGATTTTTTTCTACGAAGGAGTAAGCTGTTCTTGTACACGTTGTGTGCCAGACAATGACGGCGCGTGTGGCTCCGTTGGGAGGACAGTAGGGGAAGTTTGCAGCTGTCAAGCGATCTGGGGAATCTACAGCGACAGGTTTCTTGTGCCAATCGGACGCCAAGGCTGTTTCATGTGATGTACAGTAGGTGGCAACATTAGTTGGCTTCACCGATCTCCAGCAGACGGTCTAAAAGTTCTCAAGGTCCGATGCCGGCATTCTAAGCCAGTGAATGGACGGTCGTAATTGTTCGTTCCATGGATATCAGGTTGAATATATTGGAAAAATGTATGCCCTTGAACCATAACGTTTTTATACCCAATACGCGGTAGTGTTTCTATGTTCGCTCGACATCTTTTGTTGTGTGATGGATTGTAAAGGTCGCAAGCATTGGCAACGAAGAAGAGCATGGCTGGAGGTGGACATTCAAATATGAAGGCCAGTATTCGTAGTTAAAACAAGCCTGCACTTGAGCAGTACACTCGTGGGAGCCCAAGACATATACCCACGGAGGATGATCTGCAGCGTCTTCGAGGGAGACAAATACAGAGTACTGCTCAAAAGTCTGTTCTAAACAAATACATTGCCGATGATGCTTCTAAAGTTCAAAGTAAAAATAAGGCTTTCAGTTAACTATCCTGGAGAACACAGAGACAGTCAATCACTGATAACACAACAGGCTTTCGCGCTCATAATATTCGAAGTGCCAAATTTTAGAGCGCAGCTCTTAGGGGCCCGTGCCCGGCTTGATCGGCGTCGGCGTAACCAAGGTCATCCCAAGGTCACGTGACCCCTCCCAAGGTCATATCAAGGTCACGTGGGGTCATCTTGGGGTCACGTGACCCCTCCATGTCACGTGACCCCTCCCAAGGTCATCTCAAGGTCACGTGACCCCAAGATGACCCCACGTGACCCTTTGAAGGTCACGTGACCCCCAAGGTCATGTGACCCCAGGTCACGTGTCCCCTCTGAAGTTGGGGACTTTGGGGAGGAGACCTTGGGGAGGAGACCACGTGACCCCCGAGGTCACGTGGTCTCCTCCCCAAGGTCACGTGACCCCTCCAGGTCACGTGACCCCCAATGTCACGTGACCCCCTGAGGTCACGTGACCCGTCCCAAAGTAGTCTCAAGGTCACGTGACCCCAAGGTGACCCCCACGTGACCCCCCAGGTCACGTGACCCCTCTAAGGTCACTTGACCCCCGAGGTCATGTGGTCTCTTCCCCAAGGTCACGTGACCCCCCGAGGTCACGTGGGGGTCACCTTGGGGGTCGCGTGACCTTGAGGTGACCCCCACGTGACACCCAAGGTCACGTGACCCCCAGGTCACGCCTCCCCGAGGTCACGTGACCCCCCTCGGAGCATATTAAAGAATGAGGGGAGGAGGAGGAGAAGGAGGAGGGGTCTACCCTTCCCTCAGTACCCTTCACTCCTCCTCCTCAAGAGCTGCGCTCCAATTCGGCGTTACAGGGATTTGTAAACGGCTTTCACTTTTTAATCCGAACGTCCCCGAATTTAATCCAGCTGTACACCAATTTAATCCAAATGCCCATGGGTTCAATCTGAGTTGTCAACAATTTCATCCCAACGTCATTCATCTTAATTCGAGAGTCACTGAATTCAATCCGTTCATATCTGTGAATTACCTATGACTACAAAACTCATATGTTAAAACCGTTTTAGAGGTCTAAGTTGCTTGCAAGTCACGAATGACTTTTTCACTCTATATGCGCTTTGCGTGACTGGTTCTCTCGTGTATTTAGAGGGATTTCCTCGACCTAATACGTAAGCTCGAGGTGACTGATGGAGTTGTTTCGTCGATTTTAGAATGGTGACGAAAATTTTCAAGAGGCTTGACAGTGAAACCCTGTTTCACTTTCAAGCCCGTGTGAGCCGCCCTATTATTCGAGGCACGCTCAATTCAGCTCTGTGGAAGAAGGTAACGTAGAAAAGTTTCGAAATAGTGACCAACTCGACACTGAACCCGCGCGACGTGGACCGTTACACTCCGTTTCACAATGTGCCCGACCTCAGCCAACGCGACGATCCGAGGGTGTCAATCGAACAGCGCCAAAATTAAATGCTTCGTCATGGCGCTCGTCCTCTTTGTGCGTTTTTTCTCCCCGGTTAAACCAATTACGCACCTAAAAATCGCAGTATCATGGGACATTTACTGTGCCTGACTGGTTTATCCGAGAATGGGCGAACGCGCAAGACTACTTGCGCCATGACGATGTGCTCTTACCGCCGCTCGTTTGGCTTAAATTTCCCAGATAAGAGCTTCCTACAAGTAGCGGAATGCTTTGAAGGGTCGACTACGTGACGGTGCAGGTTTTAGGAAAGAAGCGAATGGCGGCGCACAGCAGAGGGTTGAACTGGATGCCGCCACTTTGTTTCGGCGGAATGTGCTTTGTCATTTATATTGATTGTTGTTATTTGTAAAAGAAGTATCAAGGGGCATAGTTTGACTCCGTCTAATTGTACCGTTGGCTGAGGAAGGACCTAATGTAAAACAGGGTGTGGTTGTTTCAGGCTCCGGGACAGTCTATGACCCAAAACTTCCTACTCCGCACAGCCAACCTGGGACGGCGGGACCACGTGGGGACGCAGCGAGGACAGCGATGACTGCTCCCCACTCTCCAGATGGGAAGCTTCCGAATATTATACCTGGCGCTCTTCTGGCTGAAGGCCTTCACTGTTTTGCCGAATTACTTGCTCAATTGTTGCACAGAGCGAAAGCTTTAACCGAGGTCGCTACACCGCACCCCTTACGTTGCCATTCGTTATGCATGATAATCCACGTGTGATTCACTTTTATACGGCAAGTTTTGCCATGTTCGTGTCTGCCAACGTCCCGAGGACTGAAGACGATCTTTGGTCCAACGAAAAATTATAAACCGATAGACTGCATATTGTTGTGAAAAGGGACGTGTATAAGTTTGGATTATACAGACTCCAGCCTGCAGTTAAGTGTGTCTTAGCGTTTCTAGATGTTTTGCCTAGTTCTTTTAACGTCTTGTAGTCACAAACAGCATTGTTACATACACAATGGATTCCACTTAGGCTTGCTTCGTTACGTTTGTTGTTTGCCATTATTTTGTAAACAGCACGGCGCCAGGTGTCAACAGACGTTCTGACGCAATGTCGGAGCTAAACTTATATAAAACGTTGCAGACTGCATTGTTTCAAGTAAAATTCATAATGATCTTGACTTCAAGCAGTTGCTTTGCAGCTTCTGATTGTTTTCAAGTGAGTTACTTTTGAAGTTATTTTAATGGATTCTGATATTCAGTAATTATACGCACCTGTCCATAACTGTAGTAGAAGAGTTTCTCTGAAGAATTAAACTGGTCACCTGGGAGGGCGTAGTCCACATTCTCGTCCTTTACTGCTTCAACGTACGCCTGTTGTTTGGTTAAAATATTACATAAAATAAACATTTTTAATGCTAAATATTTGTGTTTGAGAACTTTAAGGGCTCGGGGCATGGTTTAACAACGCAAAAACAAACAAAACGGAGGAGAAAAACTATATCATATAAAAGAATCAACTGGCCCACTTTCGAATCTATTGAAGGGCACATAACTTTTTATAAAAGTATAAACGCCTGCTAATAAAAATAATAATTATTATATGCTTCAAATGGTCATGCCTGTAAACTTTCATGTATTCATTTCTTGGTTTCTTTGTGTCGTTTTCTTTCGGACGGGGTTTCAAAAAAGTGCCAGTTCAAAAGGCCAGTCAAGCCTGACAAGGCACTTCTTCCTTACAGTTCGAAATAGAAAGCACTCTTCCGCCGAAACACCCCGACAAAAACAAACCCAACAACAAAAAATATGCACAAAAATACCCATAAACTAGATGATCTTAGGAAGTACATAACAAGGTATGACTGTACAATATACGCATGTGAAACACAGGAATCGGCGCTGAATATTAACATGGCCAGACATCTGTGACAGGCGCCTCTAGTACACTTATCTGTCCCCACATGGTGTACTAACCTTTAACTTTTACGCCGTGTGCAAATCCGTGCCGAAGCAGAGTGTGTGCCAAGTGAAGAAACAAAAAAAAGCAAAAAAACAACAACAACAACAGTATTTTCAAAGGTAAAAAAGGAGAAGATAATGAGTTTGTTGCGGTTGAAGCATAGTGATACCTTTATCATTATCCCTTAACCTCTTCAAGGCGATTGGAGGAAGAATATCGGAGCTTCTAAACCACTTTGCAGAAGTCATCGCACGCATTTCTATAGTTCTTACAGTTTCCTTGGAGCGCGATATAGTTAAGTACTTACAGGTATAACTCTGTTAGGTTAGGTAAGTGCAGGGCGTGGAGCGTATGCTGTTATTGGTAATTGATTCCGCACAGGACGTATCTCAGGATGGATTGTCAGCTGATGTATTTGAGGCACATAATTGTTTACGCGTTTATTTATATCCACGTTCCGCCTGGTGCAATGTTGTCACCAAAAACAAGAGTAGATTAATTGAGAACAAAAAATAAACGTTTGATGGGGCGAACATGTACCTACAAGTCTAAAGAGAAAGCTGCCACACATCTTGCGTCGGTGACGGAAAGGTGAATGAACCGAAGCAGCGCGTTGCCGCTATTTTCACGTACGTGGCACGTTCATGAATGCTCTAAACAAGAACACTCGATGACAGCCGTGAATGGGCTAGTATATCTTAGAATAGTAGGAAATTGATAAAATAGTAATCCGGGCCGAGCGGAATCGCAACCCCCTTAATTCCTCGCCGTGACAGCCGCATGCGTTGCAAACTCCGCCACGCACGCGGCTATATTTTTTTTTTTTACCATGACAAAACGCGGTGAAACGCAATCGGGATAAAACACTAAAAACACAATCCATCTTGGCTATTGTCAAGCGTGCTACACGTATTTGAGGGTAAACACCTCAAGAATTTGCAGCCACTCAGGTGTAGGTTTGCCGGTCCTCATACATTTTTTTTTAAAGCACATGTGTTCAACTATGTACTTTGTATGTACGGAGCGAACATCGATATCTGCGAGCATTACAGCATGCGCCAACGCCTTATGTTGTGCAGGCCCAGAGGGGAAAGTGTGTCGGGGAACGTCATTCTCCCCTTCTACCGCTCAAAAGTTTGGGCCATGGGGCGTTAACGGGAAATCTTTTTAAGGGACCTTTGCATGACGTCCCCCCCCCAAAAAAAAACCGCCTCGCAAAAGTCTAGGAAAACTTGGTCAACCGTTCTCAAATTTTTGTACGGTATGCAGTTGTTACACCACGCTACTGCATGGGATACTTCTTCAACTAACCAGGCTTGAACTAGTGGTTTGACTATGCAACTTTAAAAAAAAATGTATTTGTGTTACGCGGGGAGGGGCACCATTCGCTTCACTCGCTTTATGATATCCTACCTTGGGCCTGGACTGTACAAAGACGATACAAAGTCGACAGTTGGGCTAGTTGGTTTTGGTTATATATAATGACAAATACTCAGCGCAAAAGGACAAAAAGGGAAGTGACACATCGGATAGAACACAGCGCTCTTTCCTATCCGGTGTGTCTCTTCCCTTTTTTCCCTTTTGCGCTGTGTATTTGTCATTATGTATAACGATACAAAGGAATTGTAAAAAGAAAATAAATTAAATATTTTGTTTGTTTCTGGCGGGACAGACAACAGCACCAGATAAATATTCATGTGAGGAACGCGTGGCAAAAAACCAATATGCACCAACTTCTTTAATATACATCCTTGGTTGACGAAAAAATATAACTCAGGAAGCGCTGCACGCAATCTCACATGAATAACGGTTTGTAAAAACGAATATCTTTGGTCCCAGACAAAATGTGTCTATGAACAAATTGTCTCATGGACAGATGAGGAACTCCACCCTCCCCCCGGTCTTCACTCTATTAATCAGGTTTTGTACGTCTCGTGCGTTTCCAAAACGAGCACCAAATAGAAACAGAAAGAACCCGTTGCATACGTTGTATGGTTTTACTCGTGAGCAATGAAGCACCTGCAAATTATACCATGAATTTACGGCAAGAAACGCATTGCAAGCCGACGCACGGGCAAAAATAGACAAACCAAAACATGCCAACTTGTTCGCTTTTGAGCCCAGATCTTCAACCTGACCGCCCAATAGTCGTCATTATTGCGGTAGTGTTCCAGAGAAGCTCCGAGATAACGGGGCGGTGACTCAATTCCTGCAACACGTTTAAAAGCAGTCGGCATTTAAGGCTAATCGCCGTGCCAGAGACCCAAAGACCTATCCCAGTTGATGAAGCTGCTCCCATTTTCGAAAAACATCTCTGTAAGCTCGACGGCTTTTTCTCCACTCTCAAAGTCTTCGCAAAAAGAAAAACAAAAATCACCACGTCATCCGCGCATTCTAAAATACGCATTTCAGTAGCTTCCAACTTGAAACCACTAATAAAACCATTCTGAATAATATTTAGAAAATATGGCTCAAGGAAAGTACCAAAAAACAAAGGCAAAAGTGGACAGCCTTGTCTCACCAAAGAGAAAAGGCGAGTATGTTCGCTTACACGCTTGCTTACAACAAAACTAGTGGCGCAGTTTTGGTACGCCTTGCGTACACCATCGCACAATACACACCCCAGGTTAACATGTGCTAATATAAAAAAAAAGAAATTGTGTGACACGCGGTCGACCGCGTTTTCATGGTCGACCTGCAACATGGCAACTCTTGGCACAAAATAGTCAGAACGCATCAGACTGCTCCGGGTGACATGCGCACATGTTACAGTGCTCCTCTCATTTGTTCCACACGTCGGGTAAGGGTCGACGATGACGTCTATAACACCCTGCATACGCCCCTCTCAATCCGTCATTTGTATCTTATAGTCTACGTTAATGAGTGTGGTCCGACGGTACGATCCAATAAAATAAAGTTTTGAGAGGTACTCCCTTTTGATTATAAAAATCGTGAATATACAAAAATGACGGGGGTAATTTTTTACGTACGTATGCTTCACTAAATAGGCAGTGCAAGAAAGGAGCTCCCTAAACGCTTTGTAAAACACAGCGCCCAGACTGTCTGGTCCAGGAGCCTTGCCCGGCTTCAAATTGTCATTCGTCTTCCGGTAACGTGAGGGGTTGTTCTAACGACGAAAAGGCAGACAGCGCACAGTAAACGGGGACTAAACGAAATGCAAACAGGACAAGCACTGACCCTCAACTGAAATTTAATCCCATGAAAACAAAGCAAACAGAAACTTCGCCCACGTCACTTGATACATTCACCACGTGTCCCCCCCCCCCCAAAAAAAAAAACAAAAAAAAAAACAAAAAAACAATCTGTTTACTACTTAAGCCCAGTGACTTTTGGCTTACGCAGTTCGCGACTGCTTTGATAATTGCATGCGCCTCTAAAATTTCTCTATTCACTCTGTCTCTTCCATGGCCAATGATACCAGTCTTACTGAAGATAGGTTCGCGCCCACATCCATGACAATGCAATGGCGGATGCCCCCCTACAGCTACCACCACTGATCGCAACGACAAGTCATGCTCCCGCAGTCTGTGATTAACGCATCTGCCCGTCTGACCGACGTAGGCTTTCCCACACGCTAGTGGAATCGTGTAAACAACTGCCACCTTGCAAACAACATATTGATTCTCATGCTTCACCGAGCAAGCGGGGTCTTTTTCCTTCTTATCGGCAACTCTCGCGCATTGTTGCGCCAGCTTACACGGAGCGGAAAACACCAATGGCACATCGCACCTCAAGGCAAGTTCTTTCAAGCTGTGTGAAATTTTATGGAGATAAGGTATTACGAGTGGTCTCTTATTTGGCCTTTGCCTCCGGGGACGGGGTTCCCCCCCGAGTTTCTTTAATAAGCCCTCCGCAACGCTCAATAAATTCGAAGTTGGGAAACGCGCCACGGTCAGTCTCTCAACCTGCCGGGAAAAACTATCGTTAACCACGTGATGACATGACTTCTCGGGTGCAGCTTGTAGGCAAGACAAGGCAATGCTTAGAGTGTGATGAATCATATGGAAGAAGACCCTTCTTTGAGCGTGGGTGATAAGACCAGCAAACGTGTTTAGCAATGAATTCTAATCTCAAATCCAAAAATGGTAGGTAAGCCCCATACTGAAGTTCGTGAGTGAAAGTGAGCCCCTCCGAATGATGTGCGAAAACTTCTAAAACTGACCTCACGACATCTGTCTCACATATTCCCTCCAACCTAATAAACACAATTAAAGCAAACACTTTACAAACGCGCTCGTCATCCAGTTTTTTCAGAAATGGCCCAATCGCAATTGGCTAAAAAAATATCACAAAGCACAGGCGCCACAGACGAACCGATACAAATTCATTTTTTCTGAACGTGAAGCTTACCGTTAAATAGGATAAAAGTTGACTCCAGATAAAACTTGAGAAGCTCTAAAAACTCATCAGTACACACACCACTAGCGTTCTGGAAGCCAATCTCTCCGTTTCTTTCAATACATTCACGTACCGAGACAAACAGAGCGCAATGAGGGATGGAATAGAAAAGATCCTCAGCATCTATGGAAAAGCCCCCCACATCTGTGACTGCACCACTACTAAGGTAATCTATGACACTTTGCGAATTGCGCACCCAAATAGGATCACAGGTCTCTAACCGACTTAAGTGCTCTTGCAGGAATCGACTGACCTGTCTCTGCCACGCCCCCTTCTCGGTTACGACAGTTCACTTTATGTGTCTTAACAGAAAAGAATACATCAAGATTGTCTTTCGTGGTCTTTTCTATCTCTTTTTCCAGCTTGGGCAGTTGTAATTCTTTGCAAAACTTAGCTGCCGCACATTTGACCCTTTTTGGCTTGAGATTGGTAATCTCGACGTTCTTAATCACATCGTCAGCCTTAGTGTTCAGTAGGTTCCGGGATAGCACAACAAATCCTCCCTCCTTATCAGCCTGTAGCAAACTGAGATTGTTGTTTTCCGTTTCGTAGCATATTTTAGTAGGCAGTCAACCCCCTCCGAAACACAGTGGACCTTATCCTCAGACGCTGCCTTTTCCGACACTCGCCGTACATCAGCCAACAATTCATGCGCCTTCATGCTAGGCTCAACACTATACTTTGGCCCTCTTTCCAGAATTCGGGCCACATGCTCGGGAACTTCGGCGTCTCCCAAAACGACCAGTCCACTTGGTCTGTTCCCAGGCAAACGAGACTTCTTGGGTATTGCGGTTCGAACGCGGTGCCACAAAAAATCTGTAGCCTGGGTCACAAGCCTCAGATGCTCTCGGTGGTGACGGTATGCCAGGGGGGTAGAACAGCCTCGGAAACACAACATTCTTGTTCCAACATTTCTTGCAAATCGGCTTCCCCCCCCCCCCCCCAACCTGAGCAATAAAATAAAAAAAAAACTCCGGCAACAATCTTTTTTGGGTGCACTGCAATTGGAAACCTTTCTACATTATTCTACGAAAGCGCGTTTGATGATTCCTTTATCCCGCGACAGTACCCATGATACAAAGTCCAATTGACTTCATTCTCAAGTATTTTTTTCTGCCCTTATCGTTCCTTTCGTGTGTATGTCTCTGAGCGGTAATCGCTTCCACCGTGCTAGCACCATAACCCTCCTCTACTCCACGGTATCAAGAACCTTGAGGCGTTTTTTTATGCTGATTATTCCGTCAAAAAACAAACCGTGAGAAGTGCGTTCCTACCTCATCAGCTGCGGAAGTAATTCGTTTAAACAGCTCGCTTTTCTTTTTTTTTTTTTTTTTTTTGCTTTAAAAACTTAGAACGTACAAGACCTATCGTCAGCGTTTTCTGGTTAAATATTAAAAAAAAAAACTGCGCTACACGGACAAGAACATGAAGGTAGACGAAAAACACGGCTTTATTTATTACCCGGGGGAACAAAACCACTCATCCTTTCTAACTCCGCGCACTCAAAACTTGTCAGGAGAGGCATTGTACGGACATGTCTTAAGAGCTCAATCAAGAAATCATGCTCACATTCAATACAAAAGTACTTCGACGGGCAAATAGCAAGAAGGAAGTCCTCGGGGTACCCTGTTTTCTTATTAGCGTCAGTGGTTGAAACTAACCTTAAAGGAGTGAAGCTAGGGAGCTGCGTTAAGCGAACGCACAGAGACAGGACAGGAAGACCTGTCATCGTCCCGTACATCCACAATTTTTCTCACGGCCTTAACAATAAAGGTGAACAGAGTGAACGTGGACATCGTGTTTTCAGCTCCCGACAGACTTTCCAGCTTGTGTAAAAACGTGATTACACCCTCAAATCGAGCTATTTGCTGTTCCAAGAAACATAAATCCAACATTGTGCCTCGCGTTGAGGCGGTTGTTTATGAATTCTTCCTTCCCTTCGGAATACAATAAGTAGGACAAACTGGGCGGTGTCTACCTGACCGTCTTCGTGAACACAGCAACAACATCGTCAACGCGAACACTGGCCACTTATGAACACACAGTCGGAATTGTGGGTTTGTGGCACATTTTAACAACAGTGCCGTGTTAGGCAAAAGTTACAACCAATTAACGAGGGAAATAATCGAAGCTGACAAGATCATACGACTCCAAGGCAAATGCGTTAGTACGCCATCTATATTATTATTACCAAAAATATTGATTATTTAGCTGCAAACTTGCCTAATTGTTAGAAAGTTTTTTGACTTTTCTTTATTTGTCGTTTTTTTTCTCTTTGAAAATTATCTCGATTTAAAGAAGAAGCAGAAGTTAATAACGCAATACAACGTTGTTAGTGAGCTCTGTGTGAGTTTTGTTCCTTGTGTGTGTGGTGGATGCTTGAGTGATAGTTTTTTTTAGTGCGCTGCAACGTCGATCAACATAAACAATTAACTTGCCCAACCTGAAGTTTGAATAAATCGCGGCTGTTTACTCTTAACCCACATAGACTCGCTCTATGAGATCGCGTTCATAGGTTAGCGGCGTTTGGCAACTTCCCCTTCCTTAGGAAACATTGTTTCACCGTCGACAAACGACGACAATGAGCTGCAAGCTTGTGCAAGCATATTTCTGAAACCTCCAAACTGTATCTTTCTGAACCACGCTTAGACAGGCTTGCCGATCATCGTCGTCGTTTGTCAACAGCTAAACAAAATATCCTAAAGAACCGGAAGTTGCCAAACGCCACTCACCTATTGGTCGCACGGTTTTAGGGCTCTAGTTGGCATACAAACCTTAACATAGAAAAACACCGAATCTATCAACAACGAGCACGAAATAAAAACTCCCTGCTAAGAAAAATTGACTCCCCAAGACACAGAATTCTGGATATAGCCTCAGTTTCTTCTACGCCAGAAACCCACAGTGAATGTACCATTTAAACTTCTCTTAGAAAGCCGTTTTGCGCTACGATCGCAGTGTATTCTTTCTCTTATCCGATAGGGTTCCAAGTAAACTATACTTAGTTTCAGCTTAACTGCAGATGCTGCCGACGCTACCAAGTACTGGAACCAATAGAACAGCGGCCAACATGCACAGTCTCGTGACATCGTGAAGTAACGGTGCCAGATGACCGAAGTGTGTGACGCCATCGGACATCATGACGTCACGGGACATTATTAAGCCACGTGAAGTCATGTCATCACGTGACGTTACGGTGTCACGTGATATCACACGATCTCCTAAGTGACTTAACAGTGTCACATGAAGTCACTGCATCATGTGACGTTCGGACGTCACGTGATACCGTGACGTTACACGCCAACATAACGTCATGGCCACGCGACTGCGCTCTATGACGTCACGATGTCATGTCACACGATTACGGTAAGCGACATCACGTCACGTATCCTCAGGTTGTCGAGTGACGTCATGTGACATTCTGACGTCAAGTGATTCCCATGACGATATCACTTGAGTCAATTGACCTCACGTGACTGACATCTTGAGGAAACATGATGTCATGATGCTACGAGCTATCATGACGTCAAGCGACGTCTTGAACGTGTGACTCGTGACATTAGATACATGTGATTAAGTAATACCGATCATTAACAAGAAGAATGCAAAGAACGAAACAGTTCAACCGGTCAAAACAATATTTTAGGCAGATCTTTTTCAATTAAACATTTTTCGGTTCTTGGTGTAGACTACGCTGATTAAATAGGTTGTAATAATTGGTCGTACGCGTGTCTTGCGCGCATAGTGTTGGAACTTTCGCGAGGACGGCATCGGATTCCCTCTGCGGAGAGGATGCACGCGAGGAGCGAGCTGAACCTCGCACCACTGCTTGTCTCGGCGGAGACGATTTATGATCGCGCGCGGGCAGCGAGATGTAAACTTCGTACCCGCAGCGGCCGGATGCAGCCGCGAAGATCAACAGCTGGGAAAGTGGAGACGGACAGAACGAAAGCTGGAACGCTACGGATCGGAGAACGAGAAAGTGGCTCGTCTGTTTTGAACGTGTGTAGTGTGTGTAGTTTAAAATAAAAGTGTTGAGATTTGTTGAGACTGATCGATATCTCGGAACGCCAAGAAGCAACAATTCCCTCAACAAAATAATTGGTGCCGAAACCCGGGACAGAGACTACTGCACTGCAAATGAAGCCGATGAGCAACGTGTGATCGAATCGCCAGCAGACAGAGAAGAGAAAGTAACGACTGAACGAGCGAAATCTGGTAATCAACGGCAACATCTACGATAGACCGACACAAGCAAGCAGCACTGCAAGCCAGGACTGAACGGCAATGGACGTCCTCAAGAAAAAACGAAAAACGCATCGAACGCAAGTAACGAGGCTCCTCAGCGAGGCAAAGGATTTATTACAATCACCTACGGCGACCGTCGATGATCTCGATATATTGATCGAACGTCTAAGCCTCGCTCGGGACCAACTCAACCACGTAGATGCCGCGATCGAGTCGTTGATTTCCGAAAAAGAAGCAGAAGCAGAATTCACGCAAGTGATAGATTATTCTGACAAGATCGTCACGTGCCTAGCAAAGCTCAAAAGGAAAGTGAAAAGTCCGGAGGACAGCCAACGAACAAGCGGGAAACCGAACGAAGAGCGGGAAGCAAGAAAGGTGACATCAAAAATCAAGCTTCCCAAATTAGAGCTCATCAAGTTTAACGGACACCGAAGAAATTGGCAGCCCTTCTGGGAGCAATTTCAGACCGCCATCCATGAAAATCCGGAACTATCGTCCTCAGAAAAATTCAACTACTTGAGGGCAGCCCTGACTGGTGATGGAGCAGCCGCCATCGCAGGACTGCACCCAACCGCTGAATGCTACGCCCACGCCATCGAGCTCCTGCAGCAGCGGTTCGGGAACCAGGCGGAGCTGATACAGGACCACATGACAGGGCTCATGGACATCATTCAGGTGCCGTCATCGCGCAGCGTCAGAGCTCTGCGGCGGGTCTACGACAGCGTCCAGGCTCACATCCGGGGCCTTCGGGCGTTGGGGGTGACGGATCAGTCATACTGTGCCATGCTCTACCCGGTTCTGCTTCGTGCGCTTCCGGACGACATGAGGCTCGAGTTCAACCGCAAGATGTCTTCGGGGAACGCCGAAAACGCCACCGCCGGGGGAACATCAGCAACCGACATCGGCTCCGACTCAGCAACGGAACAAGGACCCGTTAAGGAGGTGCGCGCGCTGCTGAACTTTCTCAAGATCGAGGTGGAGAGCCGGGAGAAAACATCCAAGGAACAACCCGAAGACGCCGGCGGTAAGCCTGCACATTGTTTCCCCATGCATGAACATCCGAAGAGGCGCCTAAACAACGCCAAGACTCGGAACGCTACCGCTACGGCCTTGCATGGCAGGATGGACAGCATGGAATGCTTTCTTTGCAAATCAAAGGCGGACAGCACACCAGACTGTAACGCGAAGATCGAACTCAAGGAAAAGAAGCGCAGGCTGCAAGCCGATTGCAGGTGCTTCCGGTGCACAAAGCCGAACCACACGGCAAGAATGTGTCGCGGCACGCTCCGTTGTGACAGGTGTGGAGGAAGGCATGTATCCACTATGTGTGATCCAGATTACTTGCCGGGACGAGCCGCCAGCGGATCGGATGAAACGCGGAAGAAAGACAAGACGCCTCTCAACCTGCATGTGAGCGAGAAGGGCAACAAACCGGCTGTCCTCCTGCAAACCGTTACCGCGTGGGTGGAAAGCAAGAACAGAAGAAAGTTGGCCCGCATTCTCTTCGACAGCGGTAGTCAGCGCTCCTTCATTACAGAGGAGCTGTCGAGGGGTCTTGGTTGCAAGCTTCTCGGAACGGAGGTTCTTACAGTCGGAGTGTTCGGTGGCAAGACTAGCGAACAAACATACCGTAGAGTTCAAGTAGTTTTGAGTAATCGTCTAACCGGCCAGACATACGAGATAGACGCCCTCGAGACGCGTTCTATCTGCGAACAAGAACTTCCAGGCCCGGATGAAGACATCCTGGTGAATATGGAGGAGCTCGGACTAACGGTTGGTGACGACCTGAACGGACTCGAGTGCAACGGAGTAGGAATCCTCTTAGGATCGGAGCACTACTGGGGATGCGTTACGGGAAGAGTCCGTCGATTGAGCGAGAACTTGACGGCAGTGGAGACCGCCTTTGGTTGGGCAGTACATGGACGTTCCCAGGCGACTGCAGCTGTTGTCAACTGTTCCCAAGTGATCGTCCTCAGAGCTGCCGTGAGCGACCAGGAGAACACGGCTGTCCTGAGAGGATTTTGGGAGCTTGAGAGTATGGGAGTTGTGGACGCAGAGGTCCAGGATCACTCCGATAGCGACATCATGCAGCGCTTTGAGAGAAGCATCACCAAATCTGGTCGAAGATACGAAGTGAGCCTCCCTTGGAAACTTGATGTAAAGCTTGATTGCAACCGAGAGATGGCTTGGAAGAGACTCGAAAGCCAACGAAAGAGGCTAAGCAAGAATCCTGAGCTCATGCAGAGATATGATCAGGCAGTCCGGCTTTACGTCGAGAACGGAATGGCTGAGAGGGTCGAGAGAGACGATAACTCGAATGAACGGGTGTACTACATGCCCCATCAGGCTGTTCTGCGAGAAGACAGCAGTACGACGAAGATGAGAATCGTTTTCGACGCGTCTTCGCACGGACCGAACTGCAAGTCACTAAACGACAACCTGGAGAGCGGTCCGAACCTGAACCCAGACCTTGTTAGCCTGCTTCTCAACTTCAGGCAACACCCGGTGGCACTGGTTGCTGACGTCGAAAAGGCCTTCCTTTAAATTGAAGTAAACCCGGAGGATCGCAATGCTCTGCGGTTCCTCTGGTACAAAGAAATTCCTCAACCGAACCAAACAACTCCGGAGGTGGAAGTCTGGCGTATGACGAGGGTCATTTTCGGAGCCACGTCCAGCCCCTTTCTGTTGGCCGCGACCCTACGACATCATTTCAGAGAAATGGAGAGCGTATTCCCCAAGACAGCAGAGCGACTGGGTAGATCGGTCTACGTTGACGACCTCTTAACTGGCGCGGAAAGTGAAGAGGACGCCGGGACATTCTGTACGAGGCGATCGAGATATTTGGAGCAGCGGGGATGAAGCTCCATAAGTGGGGCTTCAATAGCGCAGCCCTGTCGAAAATGCTTGAAGACAAGGGTCCCGATGAGAGACCATTGGGACAACAGACGGGTGTGTTGAAGGTACTCGGTCTGACGTGGAAGCCGAATGAAGACAGCCTTTCCTTTTCGGCAGAACACGTGATTGAATTTGCCCGCCAACGAAGAAACACCAAGCGTTTCGTGCTCCAGACGACAGCACGACTGTATGACCCCCTTGGTTTCCTTTCCCCCTTCGTGGTGCGAGCCAAGATCTTGTTTCAGGAAATCTGGAAGCTGAACCTGCGCTGGGACGATACACTGCCGGAAGAACTGATGAGTGGCTGGAACAACTGGTGCGACGAGCTCACCACACTTCAGCAAATTAACGTGCCCAGATTCTACGACAGCGAGCTGAAGGGCAACGTTGTACATCGAACGTTGCACGTATTCTCGGATGCCAGCACCTCCGCATACGGATCGATGATCTTCATCTGCTCGACGGATGCCACCGGAGAAACTACCGCGACACTCTTACTGGCTAAGTGCCGCGTGTCGCCCCTGAAGGAAATCTGCCTTGCTAGATTAGAGCTCATGGCATGCTTGATCGGATCGAGGCTGTTTAAGTACGTAAGGACACACCTCGAAATCAAAGTGGATGAAGTCCACTTCTGGACGGATTCTATGATCGCTCTGCATTGGATTAGGGGAGAGCCATCCAGGTGGAAGACGTTCGTGAAAAATAGAGTACAAGAAATTCAAGCAAACAACGAGAAGGCAATGTGGCACCACTGCCCGGGGAAAGAAAATCCTGCCGACCTGATGACACGAGGGCTGTCCGCGGGTCGACTGCTGTCTGCACCGCTCTGGTGGAACGGACCAACTTGGTTGCTACTGCCCCCGACAGAGTGGCCTGGGGAAAGTGACGAGGAGCTTTCCCACGACGGGCTCGAGGAGAGGACTCCAAGAGCAGAGCTCTTCGAGGTAACTGCAACTGTACCGGAAGAGTTGCTGGACATCTCAAGGTTCAGCTCGGCCTTGAAACTCCACAGAACAACGGCCTGGATTTTACGGTTCATCTATAACCTCAGATCGTCAGAAAAAAGGATGGGACCACTGACCGCCGAGGAGATCCACGTAGCGCAAACACACTGGATAACGAGAGCACAAAAATCAGCGTTTGCCTCCGATATTGATTGTGCAGCAAAGAGAATGTCGCCCCCACCTGGGTCGCTCTTGCGTGACTTTCGCACTTTCATCGATGAAGAGGGATTGCTGAGGATCAGCGGTCGACTCCAGTCATCGAACCTGACGCAAGAAGAACGCCACCCCATTGTACTGCCTAAGGAGCATCGATACTCAACGTTGCTGACCATCGACGCCCATCGCCAGGTACTGCACGCGGGAGCCAGGGACACTCTCGTGCAGCTGCGCGAGAAGTACTGGATCCTCCGCGGAAGACAGCTGGTAAAGAAAGTGGTGCGTGCGTGTGTGACCTGCCAGCGATTCAACGCGACTCCTGCAAGTGCTCCAACGGGACCCTTGCCGGCGGATCGTACAACGCGAGCGGACCCGTTTGAAGTAGTGGGCACAGACTTTGCGGGACCCCTGTATGTTAAGGCGAACGACCTCACCAGCAAATGTTACGTCTTGTTGTTTACATGTGCGGTTACCCGAGCGGTACATTTAGAGTTAGTGACAGACATGTCGACAAAGAGCTTTCTGTATGCCTTTCGCAGATGTGTGTCGCGGAGAGGGGTATGCCGCGTCATTTATTCGGATAACGCTTTGACATTTAAACGGGCCTCAAAAGAACTAAGGGAACTGTGGAAGACACTCCGACACCCTGATGTGATTCAGCATTTTGCCAATGCTGGCATAGAGTGGCGATTTATTGTCGAACGAGCGCCATGGTGGGGAGGTTTTTATGAGAGGCTCGTGCGCTCAGTAAAGGTGTCATCGAGGAAGGTGATCGGAAAGAAATGCCTGGGCGAAGATGAATTGGCCACGGTTCTCACCGAAATTGAAGCCGTGGTGAATTGGAGGCCATTGACCTTTGTATACAACGAGATGGGAGAGGGCGACCCTCTCACGCCTGCGAGCTTTCTAATCGGTAGACGGCTGACGGCGCTGCCAGCGGCCGGGGGAGAGCCGCTCGCTTCGACACCGGAGACACTTCGCGGTCTGTGGCGAAAGCGAAAACGGATCCTAAATTTACGTGGGGGACGTGGGGGGCGGAGTACCTCCGAGAACTGAGGTCTGCTTACGCTAGTCACCGAAAGCAGTCCCCTCCGCCCCGAGTGGGCCAGTTGATCCCTTTGAAAGAGCCACTTCCACGACTGCTTTGGAAGCTTGGAAAGGTTGAGAAGGTATTTCATGGACGCGATGCAAGGGTTCGTTCATGCGAGATTCGCGTACATCGCGGTACAGTATTGCGAAGGCCAGTGCAACTAATCTACCCCTTAGAAATGACGGAACTCTAGAATGTGCTCGCGCCCATTCGGTGGGGAGTGTGTTGGAACTTTCGCGAGGACGGCATCGGATTCCCTCTGCGGAGAGGATGCACGCGAGGAGCGAGCTGAACCTCGCACCACTGCTTGTCTCGGCGGAGACGATTTATGATCGCGCGCGGGCAGCGAGATGTAAACTTCGTACCCGCAGCGGCCGGATGCAGCCGGGAAGATCAACAGCTGGGAAAGTGGAGACGGACAGAACGAAAGCTGGAACGCTACGGATCGGAGAACGAGAAAGTGGCTCGTCTGTTTTGAACGTGTGTAGTGTGTAGTTTAAAATAAAAGTGTTGAGATTTGTTGAGACTGATCGATATCTCGGAACGCCAAGAAGCAACAATTCCCTCAACACATAGTGCATGCAAAACAAAGGATGTCCACGTAGTAACCCCTTAGCTTAGTTTTAGAGCGCAGCTCTTAGGGGCCCGTTTCCGGCTTGAGCGGCGTCGGCGTCGGCGTCGGCGTAACCGCGCGGTGCATCATGGGAAATGTCCCATTATGCACCGCGCGAGCCCCCCACCGGGGTCACGTGACTTCGTGGGGGGCACGTGACCCTCCCCCAAGGTCACGTGACCCCCCGAGGTCACGTGACTCCCCTGAGGTCACGTGACCCCCTCCTCGAGGTCACGTGACCCCCGCCGATGTCGCGTGACCCCCCGATGACGTCATCGACACTGATGACGTCACCGGCAACCACATCGTCATCGTCATCATCACTGATGACGTCATCATCAGTGATGATGACGATGACGATGCGGATGCCGGTGACGTCATCATTGATGATGACGATGACGATGTGGATGCCGGTGACGGCATCAGTGATGATGACGATGACGATGTGAATGCCGGTGACGTCATGAGTGATGATGACGTCATCAATGATGATGACGTCATCAGTGACGATGACGATGTGGATGCCGGTGACGTCATCAGTGATGATGACGTCATCAGTGATGATGGCGATGACGATGCGGATGCCGGTGACGTCATCAGTGATGATGATGACGATGTGGATGCCGGTGACGTCATCAGTGATGATGACGATGATGATGTGGATGCCGGTGACGTCATCAGTGATGATGACGATGACGATGTGGATGCCGGTGACGTTACCGACATCCGCATCGTCATCATCACTGATGACGTCATCAGTGACGTCACTTATGTCGTCACCGGCATCCGCATCGTCATCGTCATCATCACTGATGACGTCGTCAGCGACGTCACTGATGACGTCACCGACATTCGCATCGTCATCATCACTGGTGAAGTCATCAGTGACGTCACTAATGACGTCATCGGTACCCGCATCGTCATCGTCACTGATGACATCATCAGTGACGTCAGTGATGACATCATCGGCGTTGGGGGTCACGTGACCCCCCAAGGTTACGTGACCCCCCCCCCCCTGGTTAGTCTGACCCCCCCCCCAGCGCCCTTCCCTCCTCCTCCTCAAGAGCTGCGCTCAAATTCGGCGTTACAGGGAGTTGTAAGCGGCTTTCACTTTTTCTGTTGTTGTTTTGTTTTTTTTTTCGCAAGAAAATGTACCAACCTGGCGGGCTAATCTGGAAGCGACGTAGCTCGCAAATGTTATTCTTGGCGTCCTTTCATCCTTTGCCTGAAAACAAAAAACAGACAAATACAAATGAGCGGGAAATCTCGATCAACATTACACTCTTCTTTTACGAGAGTGGAATACCGAATGAAGGGAATCCGCGATGCCCTGCTGCAGGAAAATTTTTAACCGAAAGATGCATCCATTGAGGCGAATGATGCTTAGAATTTGTTTATTTGTATTTAAAAAATATATATTCTCACCACTGCCGAAAAATACGTAAGCCATGGATTACGCCTGAGTTGCATAAAAAATATAGTTAGAAACAAGCTATTCTGTTGCGTTTTCAATGCTTTTCAATGCTCGTGCACCTGATGTCCTGACAATCTTTAAACAGTACCGAAGCAAGCTGAGAAAAAAACTACGATCTTCGCGCACCGAACACCACTTCTCTTGTTTAAAGGATAAGAAAAGCCGACAGGAAGTGTAATGATCCAGTTTGAACGAACTCTTACATCATGGTACCCCGCATGCACCTTTCTCAGAACTTTAAGTAAATGGGAAGGAATTGTTTGGCGCCGAATTGGCTGATGCATTTAACGATTTCTTTAAAAACAGTACTACATGTGGCTACTCTTCAGCTGCTTGAGTATATGTGCGCATTCGAAATGATAACTAAATGTTTCTGTAACCGGCCACCGTGCATGAAGTATTATCAGTAACACAAGACCTAAGTAATCGCACTAGCTGTGATAATGAAGACTACCAGATATGACCTCTGAAGCATGTAGTTGATTTTATTGCGTGTATTTCCACTGATTTATTTAACACCTGTTTAGTTACAGTACTTTTTTGTTTCAAATGCATGTAGCAACAATTACATTACTTTACAAAAAGGGGTATTAAAATTATCTGGTAAATTAAAGCCGAATTCCTGTACTGCCAGTATTTTCAAGGGATTTAAAAAAGGAACAAGCCAGATACTTAGATTTATTAGTACGAGTAACTTGTTGACGCCACACCCATTCATTTTTTTTTGTAAAAAAAATTAAGCAAATTAGCTTTAAGCAGAAAACTTACAATATCCTTACATAATTTGAAAACAAATTTAAGATTTCTTGGTTATTCGTCAGTTTTCAGACTTTTCACTCAGTGAATTATAATATTTTTCCAGAAAGCTTTAATTACGGTGGTATACCTAGACCGGTCCTAATGCTTTCAAAATCATGTTTTCTTCGCCAAAAAAATGGTAGAAAAATAATATGGTCTCAAAGGCTTAATCTGCGTTTTGTGGTGTGTCACAGGGTAGTGTCTTGTGGTCACTACTCTTTAAATTTATCTTAACAATATGCTAAAAATTAGCTCTATACTCCGTTCCACCTTCAGTCTGAGCGCCGTGGACGCCACAGGCCATCCCAGCCGATCCAGCGCCGGGAGAAAATCGCGTGACCTGCCGGTTGGGCAGAGGGTCACAGGGAGCTCAAGGTCACATGACACTCTCTCCACGCTGGATTGGCTGGGATTACTCCTAGCGTCCGCTGCGCTCGGGCTGAAGGTGAAACGGAGTATAGTGCCTAATTTTTCTTATATACGGATAATACTTAAATATTTTTTGGTCGTCACATTCATGAGTTTATAGATAAATGTTAGGATGTAACAAAAACACTAGATATGTGCTCAGTCTTTCATTCTACGCATTTAAAGTAAACAGAAAACAGTTATATTGCAATAAAAAGAAAACAAGTCCATACCCACACGTCAAGACATCAGCCTAAATTCACGTCGTACAGAAGATGGAGATTATTGTAAGTGTCTTGTCAAAAGTTTTGCCGACATGTTGTGAAAGAATTATGTAAACCACATATATTAACCAAAAACCTCAAATTACTGGTCTAGTTCGTCGTATCAGATACTTTGTTTTCGCACGAATTAAGTATCTTCTTTATATTTTACTTTTTTACTCAAATTTAAAATATTGCTAACTAGTGTGGGGCAACACTATTTTCATAAATATGGTGTGTTCATTTAATACGAACAAATATATATTCGGCATGTTTATAACGTTTCGTATGATGCTCCAAGTAAAATATATGTTTAACGTTCCGGTGTTGCCAGAGCCTACAACCTATATAAATATTGCTTGAGTGTCCGCTATAAGTCAGATCCAGAAATAAATGTAAATATTATTCGTATTATGGCCCAATTGCAAATAAAAAGGTTTAGTTGCTCTACAAGACATAGAGAAAACTGGATAGTCCCTTCAACTCGACTGAACTCAGTAGAACGGTACCTGAGTTACTCATTGCCATCTCTAATATTAAATAGCTATTTTCTTGTGAATTTTGACTTATAACTTGCAACTACAATTAGCTTCACGCAGTGTACAAAAGCATGTTGACATATCTGTTTAAATGCAATTTTGTGCAAGTGAGATGTAACAAATATGATATTGTTGAATTCTCTTTTTTTTTCTTGTGTTCAGTTTCCCATAGATTTGATCTTAATGTGGACCAAAGTCACTTTGGTCTACTGCTTGGTTGGCGATTTTATTGTTTTTTTTTTCTTATGGAAGTTCATGTATTATTGAATAATTTATGGTGTTCTTTTTTTTTTCTCGCCACCTGAGGGGTATTGGGGACCAGTCAAGCTGCTCAGACAACATTTTTTCTGCAGCTCCCACAATACTTAGGTGGTAAGTAAAGCTAGTATTGTTATTATTAGAATTATTGTATGTGCTTTAACTTCTCGCTTAACCATGCACATGCACCTTAATTTCAATCCAAACAAACTTATCCACATTACAAAAATATCAAGAAGAAAGTATTTTACAAAAAAAATGTGCAAGAACGCATAAATGCAGAGTCAGTATCGTATAAAAATGTATAACCTCACACTGTAGCGTAATTCTTGCGGTTTAACGTTATGCCGATTTATTCCTCGAATGTGTAAAGGCTTGTATAAAGCGGTGCATAGCTTCTGACTAAATTGCAAATAAGAAGCTAATCTATATTGTCGTAATAAGTCTTAGATAATGAAGTCCTCAGTCATTACAGAATGCGGTTCTCACTGAACATTGTTGCGCTTCATGTAGATAACGATAAACATGGTGACCATGGAGCGAGGGGACAGTAAAGGACAGACTGACACGAAACTCTCGAGCTTCGTGTCTTTCCGTCCCTTTTTGTCCCTTCGCTACAGGGTTAACATGTCAATCCTTAACCAACTCGCCCCCCTACTTGCTTTAGTGTCAGATAACGATAGTTGTCAATTATTATAAGATGTAAGTGGGTACAGCTATCTTCGAGGTGCGCCTGAGTGTGATCGGGTACAACGGACAAAGTCACATGCAAACGGAAATAAGTGAATCAGCCATCAGAGCCCGACAAATTCAATATCTTAGGGTCGCTAAAGTTGAAGCCTGGGCGAGTTGGGTATTTAGGTATTGGCTCGGGTATTTAGAGGTGGTGCCGTCGGTAAAAATACGGCTCACGGCAAACCGACTACTACACTCCGAGACGGGTTAAAGGGGCACTAAAGAGAAACCTGTAATTGTCCGCTTTTATCACAACTAATCTACGGGCCCAAAGCATCCTAAAAAACCAAAAATACTACCACGCGACGCCGATTTTACATTAAAAAAGTAATGTAAGGTCAGGACACACCTCTTCCTGAGCGCATTTTTCCGCCCAGGAAAGGCGCGGCATACCCCAGCAGCGGTGTCAGCGCGGTGATGATGGAGGCTCGTCAGCCAATAGCAAGCGCCTCTCTGAGACAGGAGAACGCCGAGCGGTCGCGGCCTGCGGTGGATTGGTTTTTGCGTTTTTCGAGTTGGTGGCGTCGGTACGGTCCGATTTCGTGGACCACGTTGGGACTCGGTAGCACAACAGGACGCAGACGAAGGAGAACTAGGTGATCGGGTCAATCGGGTGATCTCGGTGGGAAGAGGCGACGCGCTCCCCACGAAGGAGACGACGGGAAACTAGGGGACTTCACACCGCTGCCGCAGGCGAGGTAAAAAGAAACATCGTTCGCATCACAGAAAAAACATCACAAGGATCTCACATGGCTGTCAAAATACAACCCCAAACATAACCGAAAAGTGCTATACGAATAAGGCTCCCTATCTGTATAATATGTAGTTGTTTTTTATTCGTCGGATTTTCCCAAGCAATCAGGGCCAGGCAGTTGCCGCCTAAGCAAAAACAGTCCGCGTCTATATCTATTGTCCCATGTTTAATAGGCAGCATGGGTATTTAGAACTTAATGTATTTATTAACCGACACCGTACTGAATCGTATAACTACAAAAGCAAGGTTCGTCAAACAGATCTTTAGATCGCCTGTAGAGAATTATCTGCATAAACAGATAATCCTCGAACAACGCACACACGTCACAAACAAACTATCACGAAACACTAAAAAGAGCACACTTTGGTTAGATGGGACAACAAAGGGGAGTAAGCAGCACCTCGGAGAGAAGTTCAAAATACTTGAAGTTTTTCGTCATCTACCAGAGGGTAACGAAGAGGACAGGTTGGCCATGACTGCAGGGGCTTCGTGCCGCGCTCCTATAGACACCTTTTGTTGTTTGCAAACGTGAACCGCTGCTTACATCCCAAGCGATTTCCGGTCGCTTCGTCTTTGCTAGCCTGTCAAGCTTGCGTGTGTCACCAGTGATAGAAAGCATAAATGCTACACGGACAACGCAGTTGGAGTTTTAACGAGGGCTATCGGCTGTACAATTTAACGTGACGGATGAGGCAAGTCGGTTTAAAATACTATTCAAAAGAAATTAACTTATATCGCGCTTCTAGGTTCGTCTTGTGTCCATCTGGAAAATTGGTGGTTAAATGTTGTTTATTCTTCGAAACAACCCTCTATCTGTGGTCGCCTTATTTTTTCATGACGCGCTCCAGCCAATGGAAGCCTATTATCGGATTTCAGCTTCCAGAGAACAGGCTTCGCTCCATCGGGACAGGGGAAGGTGCTGTTTGGCGCAGCTTCAAAGCTGATGACGTCGGTTCGCTCCATGGGACCAGTTCATGCTTTCGCGTTAAAAGTAAGCGCGTTCAGGCTCGGTTGGTCTCTGAAGAAGTACTCCCCACGGCGCAGAATCGAATCGCCCATAGCGCGCGCAGAGCCCCCACCCGCCGTTGTCTTAACAACGCGCACTCAATGGGTCTTTCATATTGCAGGAGACGTTCGTTTGACGCCGACGGGCGTGTTATAACTTATTATGTTTAATTTAGATTGGGGGGGGGGGGGGGGATCAACGCCTCCGCGCGATTATACTGTATGCGCAAGAACAACCTACGTTCTCGAATTCTTTATTTCGTTCGTTGGACGCCTTTTTTTCTCTTACGGCAGCCGAGTTTTGTCTTGAGGACTTTAACTGCGTCGTCGATTCTGATGCATATGTACACGGGCGTGGGCGGGACCGATCTACATGGAACGCTAGGGTATGCCTGGCAGGTTTTGCCATTATTTTCTTTGGATATATGTGGTGTGGTCGCGGTACTTCTAGCCGCGCTGACACTGTTTCTTTTCCCGCCGATTTTCCTTTCACGGTATCCCGATCCGAGATCCTGCCTCTCCCGCCGGGCGCACTGTACGTTACGGATCACAGTACACTCGCTGTTACACCGTCGGTTCCAGAGTTTCAGTCTGGACGTAGCCACTTGTGGTGCCTAGACGTGAGCCTCCTGCGCAAAACCGCGGCTGTAACTGAGCGGCGCGAAAAGTGACCCCACTGACCCTTACCGCCGCCCAACGGGACGGCTTGAAAGCAGCTTGGCAGTTCATGCTGGCTCTGGCCGAAAAGTGCCGAAAGGTAAAGCAGACTGCGCTGCTGAACGACGTCATCAGGCACTTGCGCATTGTGCAACTCGGAGGGGCGGGAACCATGATTATGCAGGAGTACCTGGAAGTGCTGCGAGTGCGGTACAGCCGCTTGCTCCGGTACAACTCGCGAACAGCCAGTGCCCAGTTCTTGAGAGGTAGGCCCGTGTCTGACCCGGAAGTGTTGTGTTACCTTCGTGTGTCCGCAATATAGGCGGGGCCTTGGGAGGGATACCGTGTGTTGCTTCGACAGACGGCCGCGAGTCCTCTCGGCGGGGAGGACATCGAGAACGTTTTGAAAACATTTTTTGTCTTTATACTTCCACGCAAAACGGTGACTCCTGTTGTCTTGCTTCTGGTGTACAACAGTTTTGTGGAGATCTGCCCGGAGTCCCAGCTGAAGTGAATGAAAGGATTTCGCGCCCAGCTTCGGGCGTGGAAGTCTCCGAAGCCTTGCATTCCATGAAAACCGGTGCCGCATTAGGTCCTGATGGTTCACCCACTGAATTTTATTACGGATATTATAATGTACTGGGTGAGGTTCTTGGTAATGTTATTATTACTTTCTGAATAACCGAGTACGTGCCTGATTTTTTTAACTAAATAGAGTGACCTGCTCCCTAAGAACGTGGAAGCGTTATCCGAGCCTTGTGTCTGCCGTCCCATTTGCATTACTCAACGCCCTTTACGAGATTATTGCAACAGTTTTAGTTAGATGATTGCACAACTTTTCTGCCTTTGATAGTTTGCCCCTTTCAGGCTTGCAGTGTTCCAGGACGTACCAGTGTATCTTCTTTAGCACTGACACGTGACTTTTCGCGTATGCTACGTTCGGCTGTTGAGTGGCGCCTTCAAATCTCTTGATCAAGCAAAGGCCTTGGATCAGGAAGAACATCGTTTTCAGTTTTAGCGGCATTCGCATTTTTTCGCTCATTTATAGATTTGCCTTAGAGTTTATACACGGGTCTGCCTAGCGAACCTATTGTTAACGGTCGTCCGACGGCCGCTTTCTCAGTTACGATAGAGGTATGACAGGGCTGCAGTTTGCCTCCTTTGCTTTTTGCAAATAGTATTGACCTGTTGTTAGGTAAAATACACAAGAGTGAGCTCGTCCATGGGTTTCCGTTTTCCGGACGGGGCACAGTGTCTGTCTTTGCCAATGCGGATGACGCGTCTTTGTTTCTGCGTAACTCTGACCGCTTTTTGGTAGTCCAGCGTATTTCTGCGGGCTACGCCGTACTTTCTGGTGCGTAGTTGAATCGGGAGAAAAGTAAGGCGCTGCTGTTTTGATTATTTTCGATGGATTCTATTAGTATTCTCCTTGCTTAAACTGTACGTGTTCTTGGGGTACCTTTTCCAGAAATTCCGTAGCATCCCTGGCCTGGGAAAAAATCTTCGACCAGGCAGGAAGTCCAAGTGCAGCACGCTTCTGTGTTTTAACTTCCCTTTAAAGATAAAACGCTTTTAATAAAGAGTTTAATGTGCTCTGAGCTATGGTTTATGGCAAAGATCGCACTCTTATCACCCGTTTTGAAGCGTAGATTGACATCTATCATCTCCTCACTTTTGGGGGGACGGGAAAACGGAACTTGTCACCAGGCCGACACTGCGCCTACTGTTGAAAAACTAACAATGAACACCACTGACATGAGACATTCAGTCTGGAGCTAAAAGAAGACGACGGGGATGGGGAATCACGAGCGGGAGCGAACGAGCATTCGGATAAACCGTTTAACACAAGCCGGTTGTGCTGTTATTCTTTCTCGACCTCAATGTCCTCAACGAGTACCTAGCGAAAGAGCGCCTCAAAGCGCAAAACCTACCACGAACCAGTGGTGGCTTGAGCACTCCGTGCCTGCCAACGTTTACGCGGTTATTGCCTTTAAAATGTGTGCTCAATCTTTTAAACGACACAGAGTCTGTTCGTCGACCTCTTGTATGGTATTGGTTGGCTCACCTTCGGCAAACTCTCGTGCCCAGGGGGCTTGGCAACCTGTGCTCTGAGGCACAGACTCCCTCCCTGTAGTATGTTTCTGTCGTCGCGATACAGCGTCGCGTGACTGAAGAATTGCCCACTGCGCGCATTCAGGAGAGTCCCGAGTCGCGAATGGGCGAAGCGCTTTGTGTAGCTGACGTGCCTGTATGACACCAAGCCCGAAGTTTCTATGCAGTTTGGGATGGCATGTTAAACGCATACGCATCACCGTACGCTGCCGACAGTGGCTGGAAGTATCGGTAAGAAATGCTGCCAGGCAGGGACAAGTTGTCACATCGGGACATTATCTTGACAGACACCTTCCCTAATGTACTTACCCAAAGACCAACGAGCATGTTTTCACCATTTGTGTAAGTGCGGGCACACTGTGCGGGCACACTTAAGTGTTTGGCTTGCCCGTCCCTTCCCAAAGGCGTACGCGCAATCGCTTTGAGAAACTGCTAAGAATACTAGCACACCAAGTCTTGTGGAAATGTAGATATAGGGCCGAAATTCAGCGTCCCCGTTTCACACCCATGTTCCCCGGGCTTTTAAAATTGCGCGAGACGATAGCGGACCACTTAAAGATCAAACAGTGGACACTTGGAGAGCATAATTTCCTGCGACGATGACGTTCGCGGTTTTTCGTAGTGAGTAAGAGCAGGGTCATACTGCTACCCACATCCGTGTTCTTGATAAGTGCAAGGTATGCGGTCTCTGGATGTTGCCTGCGTGCAACTCAATTTGTAAAAATGTAAACACACTTTTGTTCATAAACTGGAAATTTTGTGCGACGTCAAAGACTGAAGCACAGTGTGGCTGCTTTTGCCATGAAAAGGATCTGTATTACGGTGCCTAGAACGCATCTTTGACTGGTGTGTTTAGCGTCCGATCCAGCCGATATGACAAAGGCTGTCCCGAAGTGGCAACAAATGACTCCCCAGGAGTCGGCAGGTCGTGTTGTCGGGTGTCCCGATTTTGGCGTTTGGGGCCAGAAGTTCCGGCAAAATGTACTAGCGGACTCGAGTGCCGCTTTCGTCGCGACGTCCCAAGTCCTGGCTACAAAATCTGGAGAGCGACCAGCAGCAGAAAAGGCATCTGCCAGTTCCACCAACGCTGGTGTGGCCCTGCCAGGATCGTGGCTGGCGACAACGTAATACATCTAGACGTCATGGTGCGAAAATCGGGGGATCACACTTTAGGATGCGGTAAACACATTGTCGAAGTCGCGTTCCACGCACCGTACATACACTTTTTTTTTGTTAGGGTTGATGGTTATGGTATATACCGGTTTTACCTTTATGACTAATTATAACGTCAAAGTGAATTTGTTTTAAATATATTTGCTCGCCGACGTAGAACAAAGAGTATTGAAGTACTTCTTTCTCAAGTTTGTATTTAAGTAAAAACAAAACAGAAGACCCTAGGTAAGATGTTTCAATTCAGATGATACTGATTAAAAAACGCCTGAATGAGGACATCAACGCTCTTTTGTTTACAGGAAAGCTCAGGCTAGAGTTTTTACGTTAGTATGACTAAGCTTATAACTTTGATGCATAAATACTATTTATATTTTCATATATGAATGTAATGGATGCAAAGCATTAAACTGTTGATATCGATATTAAAATGACAAATACAAAATAATGTAAAATACATATTAACGCTCAAAATATATTAATCAGAGCAAAAGTTTGTTGATCAAGACAGTCAGAGATCACCTTTCGATTTGCTCTTTGAAGACACTTCGCCGCCTCCAAGTAATTTTTCGCCATGATTCCTGACCAAACGTACACATTGCCTGGAACACCTGAATTAGTAGTTGATATATCTGAAATTTATTTTCAAGACAGACTTTAATAAGATTAACTGAAATCAATCAAGCGGAATTCATAAAAGACACCATTTTTAAACAAGAAATAGATTGTAGAGCACTGCAATGTCAAGCGTAAATTAGAGTCACTAACCCAAGCATGCAAGTCGGGCCCTCATAAATGAAGAGCTCAATAAAACTGATACAAGAGGCAAGCGGAAAATCTATCTGCGTCATACGTAAATTGTTATACAGGTGAATTGAAAAAGTTTTGACTTGCATAATATTTTTGCCCAAAAAGAACATTGTCCACTTCTCGTTATATTTTGCTTTTACCTCATCCTGGTGACGTTGTGTCTCACCGATATCCCATTGTTTGCACTTATAACCTGTCCTATAACTCGGTTAGTTGAAACTATTTCTGTAGTCTGTTTTTTCACATACTATTTTTTCACTCTACATTATTTTTCACGTTTGTCGGTAGCTTTTTTCACGGGTTCTTGTAAACTTATATAATGAAGGCTAAACTTCCGAAGTGTCCCGCGAACTTGCTATATTAAAATATTGAAGTAAATTCCTTGAAATTATATACAAACGATTTACTAAGATCAAGTCGTTTCACATTATTCAATCTCAGATCGCATATCTAGAGCTTTATAGTTTAGGAACTAAAGAATAATATGTGGATAGATACATCCTGCATCTAGGTGACATGGACATGGCTCTACCCTTCTTTCTTTGCTTGATGTACTCAGTAGTTTAGACTAACAGCCTGGTTTTTAGCCTTTTAGTAGTAAGCACTTGCAGTGGCATAAAATTGCAGCTGCAGTGCTTGTTCAGAAACGACATGATCACTGTTAACATTATGTGACTTTTCAATTCGGGTTATAAGAGTGTACATTCTGCTTTTCTGGATGATACCTTTTCTTATGGTTCACCTTTTTGCTTGGATCGACACTTGTATAAAATGCGCAATCTTCTAACTCAGTCAGAAATCGCCGGCTGACATTCGTTTCCTTCACATCAATGTTCTTAAACTTCTCACATGCTTATGCAGCTTTAGAGTCGTAAACCTTTTTCCTTGCTTCCTATGGGATCTTCGACGGCGATGACTTCTTGCCTATATTAAACCCCGCTTCATTAGGGTTCGACACTAGCCTTTCTCTTCGGTATTTTGTAAGTGGCTTGGGTCAGTCTAGTTTAATCTGAAAGTGGCTTTCCGTATTCATGATCGCAGTAGTTTTCGAATCAGGAAGGTGCTTTTTTTTTTTTTTTTGCAGCAAATTATTACGAGCAAAAGGCAATTTTTATTTATTACCTGCCCTTTTTTCAAATTATCGCTGCCTCTAGCTTTCTTTTTTTCAACAATAAACAAAAAACGGCGCACATTTCGGAACGCAGTTAACTTTAACGCGACAACGAAAGCGTGTTTTAGTTTAGTAGTAAAGAATAGATTTGCACAACGAGGCACCAACCAAGGCTGCCACGTCATGTCAGTAGCCGATAGTTTCATTTTAATTTTGCAAAAAAATAACGCACCAGAGATCTCATGTCTACATATTTGTTTCATGTTTTGAAGTACATTGATGCGGCAGACGCTTAACGGCTTTCATTCTCACCCAGATGTACGTTTAGAGGAATGGTGATAGCAGCTCTAGGTAACCCCTCTTGTAACTATGATTCATGTTTGAGTAAAACTATTTGACGTGTTTCTCACCAGGTTATGCTTAAATTCCTTGTTTTTCTCTGCGCAAGGTTCAAGTCCTGCCACTATGATTGTAAATTAAACATGACACTGCCGTCTCCAGCGCCAGCTTGGGTTTAATACTTTTGATTTCGATTACATAAGTAGGCTTATAAGAAAAAATCAATTCCACGCACGCTTTGGCTAATTATGCGCATATAGAACATACATCTCGAAAGATTACATTAACTTCCGCACTTTAATAAATGTCCTAATTTTAAAAACATCTGAAAACACTCCACTCCGCACGAGCCATACGGTGAGGAATGTTCATTCTATTGGATTGACAGTAGATCTTGGGTACCGAAATAACAAAAGCGTAGCTGGCTTTTTGAAGGCGTAAGTCGAAGATAAATGAGACTGCTAAAACTGATTCTCGCAACCCCACCCCCTCTTCCCGTTTTTTTTTTTTTCTTTTATTAAGAGTTTATACTGTAGAACTTGCTTCAAAAAGTCCAAAACTATCTATTTGTGAGCGGATGTTTTTTTTCGGAGGCATTAATTTATTTGTTGTTTGAGTCGACGAACTGATTGAAGTCAGCAGTGCGGCAGAGTTGACCACTCCGGCCTCAACTTGCCGTTGTTTCTGGCATCCATATTGATAAGGGCGATTATTTTACTCACGATAAATTTTTTAAACGTTATTTTTTTTTGTTTGCTAATGAACTAAGTTGCAAATAAAAACATGACTTCGATACACCCTAAAACGTTCGCTGGGAAACATTAAAACAAACTCTGGAATTTTTCGTCTCCACCTTAAGACACATATGAAGCCTTGAGTGGTCTTCGACAACCAAGATTGTGCACCATTTCAAATGACCTGACACGTTTGCAGAAATTTATGTCTTAACCAGTAACACACAATACGTGATACTGAGCTCATGTACAAAGGGCATCGCTGAAATTCATGATTTCTTTGTGACGACAGAAACGTTTAGGGCCTCGTGCTCAGTCATTACTGGGTGTGACGATATGAACGGGACTTAAAAGAAGACGAGGCGGTGGAAGCGCCCACAGAGATGCGCTCGTGGCAGAGGGCGGAAGTACAGTGTAGCGGAAGGCAGTGACCCAGATCGGACGCATCGCGACACCGGTGAACCACACAACCGAGTTAAACCCAGGACAGGCGTCGAAAGGCCTGTGGAGGCTGAAACCAGGCTTGTTGGGGACCTACTGTCTGCTCGGAGTCATCGCTTTGAACAATCAACATGCCTGAATGTTGATTGTTGTTGAATGTTGAATGTTGAATGTTGCTGTGATTCCCAAGAACGAGCAGCGCCTTGTAAGCGGAACTTCTCTGTCTGACTTTATGTGGACCTGTATATAGCTCGCTGTGCTTCCTATGCTTCTTGTTCTTTCTTATATTTCTGTAAATAATATCTATCCTTTGGCACCCACTGTTCTGGAATCCCGAGTCCTCATTTCCCCCTTTTTTTCCATCACACCGGGTAATGTAAAACACCGCAAACAAGAACAGAACCAAAAAATGGCGTTTTGTTGCTCGATATTCGCAGACACAAAACTGATCTTACCCATTGTTTCGACGGTGCGAGCAATTTGGTAGGCTATTTTTGACCCAAGTCCACCATATAGATAGGATCTGTAATCAGAATTAACGTGGTCCTATATGTTTTAGCAGCACGACGTTCGGTAAGGCGGTATTTCGTAATAATGATAACTTTTGAGTATATGCCTCTATAAGAAAGCACATAATAACCGTGGGCCTTCGGGGATGATAAATATTTACAGGTGAACGACAGACCACGGCGTTCGAAATCTCGTAGCTTCTGGAATTACATCCCTGGATGACGGGGATCGGAATATGCGAGCAGTGGCTGAGCTATTTTTGGAACATGACTCACGGGCTTATTACGGGCTCGGATGAGAAGAACACCCGCTGCGCGAATCTAGTCAAGGAAGAACTACTGGCTGTTTTAAGCAAGATGGACGTACGTTTTTGGGTTCGGTGCACTGCACTTCGCCAGTACATAGAGGCATGTGGTCTTACGAACAGATATTTCGACGGCAGGTTGGTTTACATGCTTGTCACTGCTGACGATCGAAGAGGCTAAAGCCCGTTCAGACGCTTACGACACCTTAGGATCGTGTGCTTTAAAACCTCTTGAGATACCTTTCGAGGAATGAACACACTGGCATGCTGGCGCCACCTACGAGGTGACACTAGAACTGCATTTCACTAAAGCAAACGTTTTGTGGTATTTCAAAGATAAAATGTACGTTCTCTACCTATTAGAAGTAGATGTTCGGTTACAACAGTGACACAATTTTATAGAGCCATAAAATTTCATAAAAAAATGATGCGCGCAAAAATAACGAAATATAAGGAACTGCCAAATATTCCTCAGCTACGCGATAGGTGGCGCCAGTGTGTTGTCTCACAGTAAAATAGTTTAAAAGGTTTTAAGGCTCACGGTCCTAAGAAGTCGCAAGTGTGTGATTGAAGCTTCTTAAACCAATTTTAAGCTTCTTATGACTGTTACGACCATCAGCGCTACTGCGCAGCCGGTCGCGAGCAGTTGCAAATTGAATTAAACTGCTTTAGAGCAGTCTGTCGTAGCCAAACGCAATTGGCCTATCTAGCGTTTAGGTGCGAGAAAAGTAAAAGTCATGTTCCCGAGACCCGTGATTTTGGTCGTAGGTGGCCCGCAGTGCGAGCGCTGTTGAACACAAGATCCTGGCGCTTGTGGTTTCTTCTTCGCTCACACATAGTGTGAAGCTGAGTACGGGGGTAGTCTATTAAAGAGGAATCAGACTATAGAGGGTGGTTCGTCAAGCTATTTCATAGAGTTCCTCGATATGCTCCCCCCAAGGGGGACCTGGGTTGCGCATTTGTTTTCCCCGCGGCGCCATGCCGCTATTCGTCGAGGTCGTTCACGTGCGGAGCAAAACATCCAGCGCCGTTCAGGAAAGCCACCGCTACGGTCGCTCCGCCGACGTTGCACGCGCCCCGGCGTACGTTCCCCTGCTTTCGCCTCTTTCCCCTCCTTTCCTGTTTTCCATACGCGGCGGCGCGCGGAACGCCGCTATTCGCCGAATTCAGCCACGTGTAGAGCAAAGCATCCAGGGCCGTTGCAAAAAAGCCGGCGCTACGGCCACCCGCCGAGGCTGATTGCGCGAATCTGCTACCGTAGGTAGCTATATACAGGAACTCTACTATTTCACGTAGCGTTGTGATAATCCCACTCAAGGACTATGGACTGGATTCTTCACGTCATCTTCCTGCATCAAACGTAAAACACGGATTATGTACAAACTCTGTCAGCGCTCGGTTGGGGCCTCACGTTACATTCATGCTAAACTAAGTGAGCATGAGAGCCAGCCGGACGCCGACACAAAGTTCTGCTACGTCAGCCTAGCGCTGCGTCAGAAACGCAATCAAAGAATTCGTGTTGCTGTTGTCCCCGTGGGTTTAGTTTGCAAATTAGCGGCAAGAGGCGCAACGGTTGAATCTCCTCACGAATAGTGTGTCTATCTCGATGCGAGATAGAAGACGAGCACTCATTGAACCTCAAAGACGCTTGCACTGCACGAGCACGCGTGCTTGGTGGGGATGCCGAAATTTCGGAACTAGCTCATGCAGCTTCTTCAATGCTCTCATTTGAAGTGGAACGGGAAAGGAACTCTACCTTTCGTCAGTATACAAGAATACAAGTCCTCCTCGAGGGGTTGCTTTTACATTTCGGGAGAACCTGGAGCATATTGTTCCACATATCACTTGCTTTTTCGTCGTTAAAGAAGTACTACCGGGGCATACTGAATTTTGGTATTCAATTTAGACTTCTTTGCAAATCTAGCTTGACAAACAAGATGTGTGCGGGGTTTATTTGGTTGTATAAAAATAAGTGTGTCGATTACAATATATAGTGTTACAGACAACCAGCCGATCTATTCGTTTATCTCTTGATTTGATAAAACGTTTCTTACTTTTCTTGTGTAGATATCCAGAACCGTTTCCGGCATTTCCATGTTCATAAAATGACGAATCTTCATTATTCAATATAAGACCTTGAAACTATGTGAATATTGTATATCCGAGCCCTCTCACTTAGCAATGCATAGCGGGTCGACATAGAAGTTACGAAGCCGAGCTAATACATAGAGAACCTGCAATGTTGTTTGGTTCGGCACTCTCCAGCGACTGAACGAAGAAACATGGAGCATGAAAGTGACGGCTGCATTTTTTAATTGTGTGCTATTACTTTGTTTGGGTTGCATAGCCTTGCGTCTGAAGCAAGAAATGCTGGGCACCGCGGAAGCTACGGCCTTTGCTGGCAAATCGGAACAACGAAGTGATGCGATACGTGACTATGTATCACCGGAATGCGCTTTTACTGCGAAGACGTATCACGCTTTTCACTGCGTCATGCTCCAATATGTGCCCGTTTGGCTCGCACACGTAGCGAATATCGAAGCCGTCGGAACGCAATGTAGGGAGTGGCGTTCACCCTTTGCCAAGTTACAGCGAGATAGAGTATAACCATGTGCTTTCACTCTGCTGGCTATAGGAACAACCCATACAGCCAATAGGAACAGCGTCGACCAGCGGGCCGGTCAGCACCGCATCGCGCAACTGGCCGGCGATATAAGCGAACATAATTGCGTCCGCACAAAGCGCTTTAATATGTGATCGTCGTCTGCTATGCTTAATTCGCTTAACTTTCATTAAGAGCGCAGCCGACGGTATGAATCGATCGGGCCAATCAAGCAGCTCTAAAAGCGCAACGTCACGGTGTTTGTTGTCTTTCTCTGTGTGTGTGATATTGTCGGGTATACAAAGCATGCACTCTGAATGTGAATGTGTCGTGACCTCGCGCTTTAGTATGTGTTCCTATGTTAGCATGTCATCATGCGTCTGACTGCACTCGGACCCACAATGAAACGAGGTTGTAGGCTTTCTGCTTACTGCACATAGGCCCTGCCCATTATCAGTTTATGGATTCATTCGTCTCGGGGGCGGGGGCTGTGTGCACTCAATGGAAGAGGCTAGCAGTTGACGCTCGCATATGAACATACTTTCATATTGAGCTTCCGGCTCAGCAACACTTCCTTTGATTTCTTTGCTCTCAAGACTCTGACTGACTGGTGAACACACTTTGAGCAAATGCGCCTATTCTGCCTCATGTCACCGCACTGCTCTTTGATACGGCGCTTACCTGCCTTCCAGTTGACGTTCGCATGCTATTATTAATTAAATTGGAGAGTTGTACAACAAAGACAAGCAATGAGTGTGTTTGAACATTTATAAAAAAAAACTACATACAGTAGCATAAGAAAAAATACATTACTTTGGAAGATGTTCTTCGCTGAAAATTCCATGAAGTGAAGCGGCCTGGTAAACTGCGGCAATAAAATAAAATGTTATCAGCTCATAAATAAAATTAAGCCGAACACTAGACATTGACTCATACTCTTTTTACCCTGAAGTAGTCAAAGCAACCAACCGTTTCCCATTTGAACCATATGTTTTCGTTTTCGTTTTTCTAGCATTCAGACGCCCGAGGTACCGAACAACACGAGCGGAATGCAATTTCCAATTAAGAAAAAGCGGAGTTTAATAATTTACATAGTTTAAACGTGTTTGTATACTTAGCGTTTTTGAGGTCGAGTCATAATAGCCCTGGGTGAAGAAGGGTCCAAAGCGATAACTGCAAAACGTAAAGCATATAAAGCCACATCAATTGAAATTTGTTTGTTTTATTTTTCTTCGAAAGCTTAGGGGTAGGGTTTTAAACTGGAAGACCAAAACATATATATGTCTAAATCACAAATTGGAGGAAACAGTGTGATGTTTATATACCTCTCATTATTTGGATATTTGCAGGCTGAAATTCTGAGCTCAGTTCAAGCGTTGTTTGCATAGAGCGACGCACTCATACCATACTTTGATCTCATTGCTTTTCGTGACCAGCTGTTTCGTTTGGAACTTCAGTCCGGTATTGTAGTTACCAAAGCACAAAGCTATACTTTGACTCACTAGTCGCGCGTAGCGTTATCAAAAGTGCAGGTGCCAGAATATAACATAAAAACACGAGCTATTAGCAACAAGAGGAAGTATGTAGGATATCTCCGTTTGCCCGCATTCTTTTTTGCGCTCTCCCACATTGGCGTTTATCTCTTCAAATATTAACCCGTCACTCGAAATTCGTGCCAAAGCGACCCTCTCTCCCACTCGTGGCTTTCACAGCACTACGAGCAACTAGTTAGTGTAAAAATACAACACTCAAAGTTAATTCTACTTTTAGACGTTTTACGTAAGCTTATACATGTGGCCGAGAATACGGTGTATGCTTATTTGCACATTGAATACAAAATGTTGATGGACTATATGAAAGCGTGATTAACAAAATGGGCGAAGCGGAAAGGACGTTGAGAGTTGTGCCTTTGGTATTTCACACGGCAAGGCAAACTGCTTTATTCTTCTTTTCAAATACTGCAGAGCAAAGCCTTCAACAATGTTTTTGTATTTCCATTCATGTAAAAAAAAAGGTAAAGCATTTGTGTGATAATTTGAAACATGTTTCCACATGAAAGTTGATACGGCGTCGACACACCTGTTGGGTTAATTCTAATAGGTATTTAAGTAATATATCGCTTATTCATAGCTTTACGTCTGCCAGCTTGCGCGCCGTATTAACATAAATATATGAAACTAAAATATTCATATGATCCATTTCCTGGAATTAAAAAAATGATTTAACTATATCGGAATAAGTGGCCTAGCACACAACAAAAAAGTTCAAGTATACTGCCTAATCCAACGTTATAATGTGATATTACTAATGTATTAAACCAAGTTGCCGCCTCCCATTCAATGATTTTGTTACATTTCTGTTATTTGTGAGAGCAGTGAGAGGTAATATTTTTTTTTTCCCGGTAAAAACGTTTACACACAAAAGTTATACTAATTCTTGAAAGCGGAAAACAGCAGACAACAAAGAATGTTACAATAAATGTTATTTCTAAATAAAAATTATCATAAGAAGTATAATTGTAAACAGCACTTTCCGCGTAGTAATGAATGGAGGTGTTAGGCTTGCTGTGATAGTGCGCATTGAGAAGGAAATAATGCTGCTTTAGTTTTAATGTAGCGCCAAGGCGAAGCTATTTAAAAAATAACAATTTTAATTCTTAAGAAGATTGTATTGCTAATGAATTACCTAGCTCTCAATATTCCTATTTTTTATTAATTGTGTTTTATTGTGGTGGAAACTATTTAAATTTAAAGTATATTTAAGTGTATTTTGTAAAGTTAAGACTCTACAGAGCTTACTTGAATGAATAATAGCTAGCAGAATGAGCAAAAACAAACGCGCCAGAAATGCAACACCCGAACACCATATGCTTCAGAGTGTTTTATGATGAATTAAATAATTCATATTGTATTCCGTGATACAGAAGTAAAAACACAAAACGAAAACAGAAGTTAAAAAAAATTCAGTAGAGCACAAAGGTTATACAATTTTACTGCTCGAAAACTTTATATTTTAATTAATATGGTGTGTGTGCACAATATTTCGCTTCAATTAGCCCTCCTTATATTCATGCATGTGTGTTTACTTCGTACATTTATCAATTCGTACGAAAAGTCTTCTTCTATCGCCCTTTAATCTGCATTTGAGTAAATTAACGTTGTCCAATAAAATAATAATAATACTCTCAGAAGGAACGTTTATTTTCTAATTATATTAATTATAATATAATATTTTTAGAACGCTCTTTACAAAAATGGAGATATTAATGTTAATCGCGCACATATATAATTCATTGGCGCATTATTCGACAATGTTGGAATAATCAACACACTTTTATAAAAATGCAGACAGTTAAGATTGACATGCGCATATTCAAGAAGTAGTGACTAAAATGTTATTTTGCGTTCAAGGGGGGTTTATGAAAAGCAACTAGTGGTGTTTCACTTTTACAAGTTTAGTTGTTTCTATTACTCACTTCAGCGGGTCAGAACAAGGTCGTCATAACGATCAATAAAATGTAACTCAAGTTATTTATTTTTTCTAGCATTTTATGGTTATAAAATGTAGTTACTCACTCAAACTCTTCCTCATTAGTCTGTAGACTTTGCATTCTCTTCAATTCAAGGTTTCTACGAAGCATGCTGTGTATTGTTATAAAGGGCGTCTGGGGCGTTATATTCACTCTGTCAACCTTGTAACAAGTTCAGAAACACGTTTGTAAAAACGCAATATTACATGATAAAAAAAAAACATTTTGGCCTATGGAATGCGAGGAAATGTGGTAAGGCATTCTACATCGATATATCACCAGACAACCATTTCAGTCTGTATGTTACACTCTCCTAACAGCTTTCTGAAAGTCAAATGTTACTAACTTTGTACAAGCCGTGGAACTGTAAAAAATAACCTTTAAATAATAAATGAAGTACGACAGAACTATCAAGTTCAGGCAATTTTGTTATATTTTGAGAAATCACGCCTTTCCTTCACCTATTCATCTCTTAAGGATATTTAAAAATGTCCCTTTTTATAAATCGGTCATACGGAACAAGTGGAATATATATATATTGTTCCTTATGGTATCACTTAATCATTTTATTTATGACCTTTAAGCCAACGCTTGCCAAAAAGCTGCAAGAGGCAGCTTCACGTTGTCTGGGACCCGTCTCAAACTACACAGCCGGATATTCATTGTAGGACACAAAGGCAAACAGCACAAAAAAGATACTCTGAATAATCTAATAATAAATATTTAAATAATTAAGATCGCACACATTTAACTTCTAGCAGAATTATAGAAAGTAAAGCAATAAAAGGCCGTGGATATAATTTTGACATTACGATAGGACTTTATGCGAAGAGAACATTAAAAATTGTATGCACACAACTTGCGACACCGCAAATCTGCACTGCACTGAATAAATGGTGTGTGTCAACAGAGGCGGCAAACTACTTCATTACGCATTATTTTAACGCAACAGGGGAGTTTTCGTTATAGGCAACGAAAAAGGCGGAAATCGTCCCACTGGCCAAAAATACGTGTGTAAAGGTGCGAATCATATTCATATAAAAGTGCCAAAAACGCCCTCTGATTATTATTTACAAAAAAGACTCGAAAAGGCGGTAGCTTAGGTATTGCCCTCGTTTTGGTGGGCAATAAGCACTCTCTGATACGATTGCGAACACACCGTCGATGTATTGCGAGACATATACTTTACTATTGCATTTGTTTTGATCGAGTTGCCTGTTTTTTTAGTCAAAGCCGTCCTGCTACTATGCTTGTTTGACATCCGTGATCATTGATATAATTTTCGCATTGCTATTCTTTTTTTTTTTTTGCACCCATTTCGACCTTTTCAATTCTTTATTGTGCTTTGATTGGTTATAGCGCTTCCAAAAAAGCACAGATACGTTTCGCGTACTTTTTTTTTCCATTTTCCACATTCCTATTTTATGTTTTTCCTCAATAGCAACCGATCAATTTCCTCTTTTCTTAGCTCTCCTCCTACTCAAGGTACAAAATAAGAAGTTACTTCATCCCTATAGCGTACGCATTATGAATATCAGCCTTTGCTCCTAAAGGTTACGGGTACCATCATAGGGATTGTAATATGATACATGTCCCAATGCGCGAACGTCAGGCATAGACGCACCCCCCTCCCCTAAATATAAAAAAGAAGATACTTATAGATATTTAAGTTACGAAATTACATAGCAACCTTGAACTTTTAGGATTTACGATACAATGACACATAACGTAATGTTCAGTAAGGTTAACTTACGAAAGTGTAAAGTGTATTCAAGTATGTCATGTTGACAAAGAAATCGTCATAACCGATTCTGTATTTGACCTCTCTCAGCTGAAAGGAAAGAAATAATATGCATCATTGTCTAATATCTTTTTTTTTAAGTTAAATAATCTAATCTGTTCTTCTTACCCTATCAAGGGCTTTATTCATCGCTTTCTGATCCATCCATTCGTTCTTTTCGATTAGGTTTACCAATGCCTCAACGATGTGGCTGATCATTACAAATGCCTGCAAATATAATTTTTGTTCAGTGACTGGTTTTATATGCACCTTACAAGGATTTCGAAAGACGTTCGGGAACACAGAATGCCTTCCTAAGGAATATGTTGTTTTCATCAAGATGTTACCCGTGTTAATGTTTCTGTGTGTGTGCGCGTGCGTGCACGTGTGTGCGTGTTTATACCAGTGCATTTATGTGTATGTTGGTGTGGGTGGGAATGGTGTCTTTGTGTGTATGCTTGTGTGCGTGCGTTTGTTGTGCTTTAGTGTTTTCTTGAAGGCTTTGTTAGAACCGCATGAACACCAAAATGATCTCAGAATGTTTAAAGAAAATTAAAATAATCTTTGGTGTTTTTAGGAGGAGCGTCACACCCACAAAAATAAATCATATGTATCCCCTCACAACATTAGTTGTTGGCCCATTGAACCAGGGAGTAGGGAATGACAGTATTGACAAAATGTACCGATATTTATTAGGAACGTGGCGGCATAGAAAATATGTAAGTCAGTTTTACGTTTACTAGTTGATCATTTTATATTCAGAGTTGCTAAAGAGGAGTAATTATTAATCGCATATTTGTTTCCCTAACGGTGCAAACTCTAACATTTGCAACCCGCGGCTGAAATTCGCCAAAGGGTCGAAATAAATATTTTATTGACGCGTAAAAACCAGAATAAAAAGTAGCAAGACGGGAATGCTCGGCTAGTTGGAGTATTAGTAAAGGGTTGAAACACCACTGCACTCCCTTCCCTCTGAAAAAAAAAAATAAATAAATAAAAAAATTGACCAATATGAAAAGAAACAAACAAAGAAACAAACAAACACAGAATTTATTGCGGTATAAAAAAAACTTGCACTAAAAATTGATCCGCACAGATAAAAAAACTATAATTAAAATAAGCCAGCAATGTCATAAAACATATTTTCTAGATATGCATATTTTTTTAGCGCTGGCGTATGTACACTAAACCAAGTAAAGACGCCAAACGACTTTAAGAACATATTCTAGGTCTCTCTCGCTCTATTGCCTTCTCGTTGAAAGGCCCTAAGACGAATATGGCTCTCCTAGTAAGGGTTTTCCTACAACCGACCCAGCAGACCTATAAATGTAAAAGACACAACTTGAGTCGCTTCGTACAAATTTTGTTTCTAATCCGTTATTATTATTATTATTATTATTATTATTATTATTATTTTGTTCGCGTTTAAATTCATTTTTTGAATCAAGCATTCGACTCGGACAAATTTCTTGCGGTCAAAAAAAAATTATATTTCTTTACTCGTTGTGGTATAGAGTTCAACAACTTAATTTGTTGAATGGCCAACCGATAAGTGCGAAAGAAGTGAATCCGAGAAATTATCTCAGGCAAAAACGTTGCCTTACGTTAGTCGTCCAGGGTACAAAATCCCAGCTTGGTGTGCGGGAAAACTAAATTATAGGATGTCTTGAAGTATGTGAAAGCCGTTCCTTTCTTTTTGTGAATCTAAAGGAATTGGAGTGTTTCTAAATTGGTTATAAAAATAAAGACAAGGAATGAGGATTATTAGCTTTTTTTTCATTTCCTATAAAATTTAGAAAGCCTATTGTTTCATTTTATGATGAACTGCTGAAAGATTCAAACATTTTTCTTCGAAAAATGCATAGGATTTAAAAGCTCAGAAGCTGTAATATTCCACAAACGCGTTACAAACTACTTATCTGCTTCTTATTTGTCCCAAAACAGACCTTATGCGCATACTTTATTCGCTCGCGTAGTCTCCTGTTTCTAACGCTGCCTTGTGCTTATTTCCGCATACCAACTTTTTCGTCATGACGTCAGACGTAGGTGTGTGTGGAGAATTTTATGAGAACTCCCTTTAAGCCTGCTAAGAAACGCCGAGGACTATTGACCACAAAAGCCAATATTAGAATATTAGGCTTCTCCTATCCTTAAATTTTATATCTGTATCTCGTGAACCTTTTGGTTTCTGTTGCAGCAGCTGAAATTGCTTTTTATTTAGAAAATGTTGTCATGAGGAGATAAAAAATTAAAGATTCAGCATCGGAATGGTTCGCACCTCAATAAGTGAAGGCTCTAAAAAAAAAACAGTTGCTTGTGAATGTAGTTCGTGTTCTTTAAGTAAGCATAATTATGCGTTTTATTCGATGATTATTTAGCGAAATTCGCACAGGGGCCATGCCGCAGAGTGGGTGACACAATTCAAAGAATATGTTAAGTGAGTTACGGTATGAGACTTGACGAAGCTGCATGGCGCTTCGTTTGTCACCATGCGTGTCAAGCCTTGCGCAAAAAAATGCACAGCCGTCGGCCTAGCTGGCTCAAACATGCGTGTCATATGTTGCTCAACAACATGCGCCCATACATGGCGAACGTGGTCATAAAGCTTATACATCATTACACCAATAACGCTGGATTTTTTATGAACAAGATCCGTTAGACAGATTTGAAGAAACCGCCGTTCATCTGCAAAAGCAGATCGTACGAGTTCACGTTTTTGTTGTTTGGTCTTTCTAAATTGTCTCTGAGGTTTGGACGTTTATAGACCTTGCACTTGGTGACGACAAATACAAATATTCAATGGCATCCATAGATTAGGTTGCCACCTTCTACAACGGCCGCTGTTAGTGCTCTTTTCGGAAGATATCAGGCGGCGTCCGTACGCCAAAACCCACGCCATTGTGAAGATTCTCCCCATTGCCGTCACCGCACGCACAACGGCGTCGTATTTCCAAAGGCGCAGAAACGTCCCGTCTCTCTCTCTCTCTCCCCCCCCTCCCCCCTCCTTGCCGCTACCGCTTCGTGGTTCGGGATGGGTCCTCCGGTGTGACTGTACGGCGCTCGCTCATTTCTCCTCCTCTCCTGCCCCAACACAGCAATTTTTCGCAGGTCTCTTTGCAAGGAGTGAGAGTGTCAAGTTCGTCGCGCTGAGAGCATTAGCGGCACGAGAAAAAGGAAATGGCGCAGGACCGCGGCTCTCACGCAGCAGATGCAGCGCTTAAGCGCCTTTCCCAGATCTAACGCCCATCTCCTTCAACTATTCCACCAGAAACAAACCTCCTAAAGAAAATATACTAAAGTACGTAGACTTAAAGTGAATCTCCCAAAGCACATCTTTCAGCAACGCAACAGCTGCCGCCGTCAATAGCAGCATACATTGCGCTATCGTGTGCAATATTTTAAAGCTTTACAAGCTCCATCTTGAATTTCGGATCATGGTGCTTTAGCAGATACGTAATGATGGTTTCCGAATACATCCTTGCAAGTCTCAGCTGACCGCTTCTAAGATCAAGCTGCTAGAGTTTGTCTTCGGAGTAGGCTCATTGTGTAGTGTATATTCGGACAGAGTCGAGGCCGCAACTGCTTAAAATAACCGCTATGAAACAGTTACGATATCATGTAACCTTGGCGCACAATAGTGCCGCGCGGGCAGCTGGCCAAGTAGGCAGCGCGGGGCTCCGCATGGCGATCCTCAGTCAGTTTTAGCCCCAGCGTTCGACTCTCCTGTCACGCCGCCTTCGACGCCCGCAACGCTCTGCATTCTTCTGCTCCCTTTTTTTCTATTTTTGTGCAGAAGTTCGCCCCATTAAACGTTTAGTTTCTTCAGTTATTATCGCCTCTTCAATTGTCATTCGTAACAATAGCATAATAACAATACTGTTCAATACAGACATCTGGGTGACTGCGTCACATTATTTTGATGAAAAGTCACGCGTCACTGCATTGCATTTTTCCTTAAAGTGGAACAGTTCTGCAACAAATAACTGGATGTAGTGGTCATGTGGACCTCCGTGTTCGCTGCTGGCTTCAACGTTGACGGCCCAGCTTATGGTACTGCTCTCTCCATAGTCGGGATGCTTGCGCTGGCGATCCTTCGCCTGGGGAAACACTTGGTGTTAGCCTAAAGCTGTAGTCGACGTCAGTGTAATAAAGTTTGTCATCCTAATTAAACGAGGCCTTCTTGAAATGATCACGCTGGCTGCGATGAACCTATCGATTACCCAGCTATTCCTTACAGAGAGCTGGTCCCGTCACTCCTTTGCCTTGCAACCTAGTCCCGGTGAGGGGTACCGGATAAAGACGGTGTCGAACATGTAGAACCTTCTAACTCTCAGTAGATTCGCTTTTGAATTGGGAGGTCAGAATGTAGTCTGCTCTCGGAAGACCCTATTGTCCGGGACATTACCAGTTCTCCGTGAGTCTTTGTAGTTTCTCAGAAAGATATGCTGTGCAAAAACGTGAAATCATGCAGTGCGCGTCTTGCCTTAGCTTAGTTACACCTACAAATATTTCTGACGTGCCAGCGCTTCCGGGATAATATGGAGTTGTGTATACAAAATAAAGGACGTTAAGTCTATAACTATATTTGATGTGGCTTTTGAAAGCCCTTTTATTACCGGAAGCAATTACACCTGGCACACCAAGAGTGGCGAACAGCTTCCTTACCTTCATGATCATGGCGGCAGATATTGTGAACGCCATGATCTCTACCTTGTCCCAGATAGAAAATATAACCACCCCAAAAGGAAACTCTTCCCTCCTACAGTTCCCGCAAAGTTATGCGCACGTGGTTTCGGGGCTGTTCTGGCTTTATCCAAACGTGATCTGGTGCCTCGGGTCGATATGCCTGTTTTCTTGTCACTGTTAACAGCATTGTGGGCAACCTTCCGATTCTTCATCAACTTTGGGCCAGCAAAAGTCCGCCCTAGCCGACGTTTGATTGCAGTAATTTTTAGATGGTTGACGTGTAGAAACTGCACTACATTTCTTGTAGATGAATCATGAACAAACACTCTATTGCCCCACAAATTACAGTCTCTATGCAGAAAAGGTGTTGTGCGCCTCACCTCAAAAGGTGAAAACGTTTCTCCATGTATTTCCTGTGCTCACCCGGAAAGTATCTATAGCATGACCTTTCCTAGCGGGGGGTCTTGATTGGTCAGCTTGGTAATATCTACCTGTTTCAGATGTGGATACTTGACGGCTTCATAGAGAGTACATCACCAGGTGTACGGCCTTGTAGACGTAACTTGGTGCTAGAAGGCGGCTTAACCCATCTGTGTCGGTGCTGTCTTTGCCCATTAAAAACACGAGCTTGTAGACATACGCTCGCAGCAACACCTTTTATTGCAGCATACTCACGGACAGAGTATGCGGCAGTAGCTTGTTCATATGAAACATTCCAAGGTATGGTTCTTTATCGGTCAGGATCGTTATTTTTTTTTACGATAGTGACAAATGTATTTAACACTGTACACCACAGAGCACCGTTCTTAGACAGTTTTTCGGTGATTGGGCTCACTTCTCCTGAATGTTTATGATGCATAAGCTATCGATACTTCTGCACCGTCAATGTTCGGTTCGAAAGAGCTGCACCAACCTTAACAGGAGAAGTATCACACGACAGTACTAGCGGACTATTTGGGTATAACTGCACTAGCATTTTTTCAGCGCTAAGAAAGTATTTTATGTGCCGAAATATTTTCTCATGTCCAAGTCCATTTTCTACTGGGATCTAGAGGGCGATGTAACAACTCAGTGACTTGTTTTCTTTTTTTTTTTTAACAAACCTTTTGCAAACGTTGACTAGCACCCAAGAAGCTTGAAGCTCCTTTTTGTTCATGAGATTTGCCGCGTTCTTGATTGTGGTTCATTTTCCTTTGCTCGGGTGAATGATAGCAGACTCAATTCTGCGTCCTAAGTATTCGATGCATGTTCTCAAAAACTCGCACTTTTTGTTCAACCCGCAATTGTGAGTCTCGTAAGCACTTCATCACTACTTATAATTTTTCGTCGTGCTCCCTAGCTGTTGGGCCGAGATGACGATATTATTGAGGTATGCTATAAACCCGGGTATGTGCCTAACAGTAAACTGTCAACCACACACTGAAACATTCATTGCGCCGCACATATAATGAAAGAAAGTCTGAAAAAAATGTGCGTCCCTTTTAATGTTTTCAGCGAGAGCATTTCCGCTGATTTATCATGCGGTAGTAGCTGCTGATTCGCTTGAGTAAGATCAAGTTACATATATAGTCTGCTTAATTCTATAGCTACGCAAACAACTCGGCGACAGTCGGTAATGCGTACACGTAGCTCTTGAAAGCCTTGTCAACTATACTAGGATGATCGTCGCACAGTCGTAATGTCCCTCCTTTCCTTCTTACCACAATGAGTGGTGCGGCCCAGGTGAAGGACTGCGTTGACTAAAGATGCCTTGCTCTTCCAGGTGGACCAACTATTTACGTCCTCTTCAAGAGCGAATGTGCTAATGGGCTCTTTAATTACGTTGGCTGCACGTCATTGTGCTCAAAGCGAATTGGGGCTCCTTTGAATGCCCCAAGGTCGCTACAAAAACCTCAGGAAATCATATTGATAGCTCTTCCTCAAACGTACTGACGTGTCTGATGCTCTGAAGCTCGACGCTAGGGTCCGGAACCAATTTTGTACAGCAAGCTTCTTCCTTCTTTTGCAACGGCCATTACTGGCAACTAGCTATGAGTCATTTAAACATTAGGTTTACAATTGCATCGAAGTGTTGGAAGTATTTCTTTCGATCATGTGCCCTTGATGGTCCCCTTTCTTTTGTGAAGTCGCCAAAACAATATTTTCCCAAATGAACGAGCAAACTGCTCCAGACTTTAAAAAAGAAAACGACGCAAAGAAATTAATTTTTTTTTGTCCATACATGCTAAGCCCATTCCCGTTTTTGTTTTGGTAGAGGCTGACACACTACCAAAAAGAACTTATACCAAAATGCATTCCCACAACAAAGAGAGCACGAAACTAAGAAATGTAAAAATACATGTTTTTCCAATTATACAAATCTATTTATGATCAACAAATTGAATAAATATACTTTTAATGAAACATGGTGTTAGTATTTCAACGAAGAAATTGTTCCATACTTCCATATGCACTTATTTTACTTAATTTTTATAGACACCAGAAACATCTCTTTGAGCTTATGTAGCTCCCAGATAAAAAAGCTTTCATTAAAGGGCAACTCCGCTTCAATTTTGGTTTTGAAAAAAAACAACGCAGTCCTCTTCAGTATCGCCTAGGAAGACCACACGTGAAATGTTACGACGCAATTCTGTCTAAATGTTTCTTAAATGGTCCGGCAAACTTTGCAACTCGCCAAGTTGCCGAAATCGGCTGACTTGAGCGGGCGAATTCAGGCGCAACCAACGGCGCAGTCAAGGCTACGGCATGGGCGGAGCCAACATTGAGCTAAACGTCATTATTATGGCCTCCTTTTGCTTCTTTTCACTTCTCCGGGCGAGCGTAGCGCATGACGTCAGCAACGTTGCCTCTCGGCGCTCAGCGGTGTCCACGTGATTGGTGTAACGCGCCTGCGCAGCGCGTTTCTTGGGAGCCGTCCGAACGCCCGCCGTGGTCCCGCCGTTACCGCCGTCTTCCGCGTCACAACCGCCGTCGTCGTCTCACCGATTGTGATTATTGTCTCTCGGAGTTTCGTCCACACTACGGACACCACGTGCGCAGACTTATGCCGCAGTTGTGCAGACGTCGTCGAATGCCGTAGACACCAAAACGTGGCGAAGAGTGCGGTGCAGACGACACTCGCGCCTGCCACACGCCCGCCACAATCCCGCCCGTCGTTGGGCCGAGGATTACGTGACATCTCGTACCTTGTGATGGCCATGTACTTGGCGACCCGAGGCCAATGTTGCCGGGCGGAGCCGAAGTTTCGGTTTCGATTTCCGCTCGTGTTTGAAATTCGATTTAAAAATAGATATCCCATTTTTCGCGAAGCAAACGACGTAGTGTGTTTTACTAGGGCTTTTTAAGCCGAAATCAATCATTATCCCGAAATCTTCGGAATTGAGCGGAGTTGCCCTTTAAGTTTATAAACTCTGTTACGCTGTAGTTCTGTGTTCTTTTACTTCCCTTCCACGCTTGTGATAGAACTCTTACTTCGGCACGCCTTCGCTTTGATGCTCTGTTGTGCCGTATTTATGATTTACTGTACCACTGTACCTCTGATTCACTGGCGCAAGTAGTCCTTCACGACGCGCACCCATACGTCGGCAAACATCACTCATGAGGGCCCTCACTCACCCTCATCTTCACGGGTGAGGTGAGGGTGAGTGAGTTTCTGAACCAGGAAAATTCATGAGTGTGATGGTGAGTGAGGGTCGTCAGGGCTGTGAGGACCGTGAGTGCGTGAGGGCCGTGAGGGCCGTGAGGGCGGCGAGTGCGTGAGGGGTATGAGGGCGTAAGGGCGGTGAGTGCAAGAGGGGTGTGAGGGCCGTGAGGGCGGGGAGTGTGTGAGTGGCATGAGTGCGTGGGGGACGTGAGGGGTGTGAGGCCGTGAGGGTGGTGAGTGCGTGAGGGGCGTGAGGGCGGTGAGTGCGTGAGGCTCCCTTAAGGCGGAGCAACTTTCTCAGCAATTTTGATATTTATTTATTTATTTCCAATACTACTAACGTCATTCGGGGTTGCTGTAGGGTGGTACAGTTTGAAATATTGCAAGTAGAGAAAAAAATATTCAACACACAATTTGCAGGTTAATAGTCAAAGCAAATATAGAAGTCAAGAATGAAAATTAGTAAACAACTTCAATGCAATAGACACATTAGACTTTTAAAAACAGCATAAAATATTACTTTATGATGGAATGTGTGCATCTACATAATCGAGGAAGATTTCAATAGAAGAGGAATGAACAACATTTTGACGCAGGTGGTTCCATTCGTTAATGGTTCGGGAAAAAAAAAAGGAGAATTTAAAGCAGTTATTATGAGCGACGTCTACCTCGTAAAGCTTGCCATGGTTGTACCGTGTTAATCGTTTGCTTGTATGGATAAGATAATTTTCTTTATGTCGGTTGATGTGATCGTTGACTAATTCGTGTAAAATTTAAGTCTAGCCATTTTTGCTCTTTTTTCTAGAGAGGAGAAACCCAGTTGCCTGCAAAGTTAAGAGGGAGGGACGTGCGTACTATATTTATTGCAAATAAACCTCGCGGCCATTCTTTGAACTCTTTTTATCTTATTGATGCCGGAGACTGTGTGGGGGAACCAGACGACGTTGGCGTATTCGAACGTAGGACGTATTAAAATTTTGTAGGCTAGTAATTTAGTGGCAGGAGATACACATTTTAAAACTCGTTTGAGGAAACTCAGTTTGTTTAAAGCTTTATTAGTTGTGAAGTGAATGTGTGAGTCCCAACCCAAATTTTGATTTATGTTGAGGCCGAGGTATTTGTATTCACCGACTTGTTCCAAGAGGTTATTGCCTATCTGGTAAGGAAAGTAGTATTGTTGTCTTTTATTGTTTATTGTCATAAATACAGTTTTATTCGAATTTATTTCCATCTGTTAATCATTGCACCACTTTATGATGTGTTGAAGCGCATTATTTAGGTTAATCTGGTCATTTGGGTTATTTATTTGTGAATAAAGTATGCAATCATCAGCAAAGAGGCGAATTTTTACGTTCACATCTTTGACCAATTAGTCATTTATGTATATTAGGATCAAAAAAGGTGCCAGTACTGATCCCTGTGGGACTCCCGATGAAACTTTGTCTTTGAATGATGAGTGCGCATTAAGTGCTACGTACTGGTAGCGATGAGAAAGGCAGTCTTCAATCCACTTGAGAATTTTTCCTGCTCCAAGTATAGATTCTAGTTTAAACAATAGCTTTGGGTGAGATACCTTGTCAAAGTCTTTTTTTGGCAGATCAACGAATATGGCGTCAACCTATCCTCTATTGTTCATGAAAGTGGAAAAATCGTGAATGATTTTAGCGAGTTGCGTCACTGTTGAAAGGTGACGTCTGAAACCGTGCTAATATGAATTAAGTATGTGGTTATTCTCGATGTGGGTGGAGACATGATTCAGAACAATGTGTTCGAGCAACTTACAGCAAGTTGAGGTAAATGAGATGGGCCTGTAGTTCGCGAATTCGTTTTTGTTTCCAGATTTATGAATGGGGATGATTTTAGGTATCTTCCAATCTTTCGGAAGTTTCCCTTTGTTAAGTGATTGTGTAAATATTATAACAAAATATTTTGTTACCCATTCGGCGTATCTTTTTAGAAATTCATTTGGTATATCGTCCGGCCCAGCACTTTTTTGTGTGTGTTCAGGTTGAGTAGAAGAGATAAAACACCCTGTTCGGTAACTACAACGTCATTCACAGCCAAAACTGGGGAATTGGACGCGAATGAGGGTGCATTGCCATTATCTGTGTAAAGACCGAAACAAAATAATCATTGAAGGCTTTTGCAAGATTCGCTTTGTCACCGAAGAGCGTTTCTAGATTTTAGTTGTTTTTTGGGTTGACGTAGTTCCAGAACTTGACGGGTGAAGATTGAATAAACGATTGAAGAGTGATATTGAAAATTTTGTATTTAGCCGACTTGATTTTTTGTCCAAGATCGGTGTTGAGTAATGCCATTTTGTTCTTATTTAGAGGAGTTCTGGTTTTCTTTGCCTTCTATTTATTTTACACTTCATATGGATGATTTCTGGCGGTATCCAAGGGTTTTTCTTAATTCGCTTACTTCGTTGTGGAATAAAACATGAGACGCACGTGTTAACTGCCGTTTTGAATTCGTTCCAAAGCATATCTACCGTGGTACGGTCGCTCTTGGACAGTAGAAGAAAGTTATCCCAGTGTGTATAAAAAAATTTGAGTACGCCAACATCATCTGCTCTGTCAATGTTCAAAACCTTACAAATCTGGGGATTGCCAGAAGTTGGGATGTTCGTTTTGAAGCAGCATAAAACTATCTCATGATCAGATATGCCATTTAAAACTTCTACACTATACTCGTCTTTCAGGAAATGATCGGTCGCAAAGACGAGATCGAGCACTGATTGGGACGTTCCTTGAATACGGGTATTTTCAGTAACTATTTGGGTGAGGTTATAATGAAAACATAGATTTGTAAGAATATCTGCGCCGAGGGATGATTTTGTACATTTCGATAGAGAGGACCGTTCTAAAGAAGGTAGATTGAAGTCACCTGCAATTATAATCTTACTGCTCACATTAATATTATCATTGATATAACTGTACATACTTTTGAAAAAACCCTGAAATGGGAGGTCTATAAACAACAAGTATATAGCATCACGTATTTTATAAGCAATTTTACAACACAGGCACTCAATTTCTGGGCAATCGGGTAAGCGGGTACATAAAATGCCACTTTTTACAAGAATCGCTACTCCACCACCGCGAGAACCTCTATCCTTGCGCAGAATGGTATAGTTTGGGGGCGTGATTTCACAGTCTAGAATGCTGTCTGATAGCCAAGTTTCTGTCATTGCTATAATATCAGGTTGGGTATTCGAAATAGCAGCTTCAAGTTTATCAGTTTTATTTACGATGCTTCGCGCGTTTAGGTTTAGTAACCGAAATTCGTACTCACGGTTGAGTTGAGTAGGGTTTGGTCACGTACTGGAGTTCCGGGTTTCCTCAGATATGAGAACCTTATTGTTTATGGCTTCATTCCAAGTGTATACTTTGCCATTTATCTTAATTTTGCCATAGGTAAGCGTGACCTTATCACCAGCTAGTTTATTTGATTTCGAGCTATCAAGTAATTTTTTTTTCTAATGCCCTGAACTCGCTTTGAGTAGTCTTCACTAATCGAGAGTCGTTCATTTTTTTAATTTATAGCAGTTGCGTAAAATATTCAATTTAGCTTTGAATTTTACGAGTCGAAATATTACTGGACGGGTTTTGCCGTGAGCTGGCTTCCTAAGGCGATGTTTACGATCGATTACATTTATCTTTACATTTATTTTTCCACCAAGAATCTCTTTAGTTACCCTATCCTCGAGGGTGCTACTCTCTTCGTTGGGTAGTTCAGAAAGACCAAATATACTTAGATTGTTTCTTCTGCTACGGTTTTCTAAATCATAAATCACGTTCAAGAGTGATGTGATGGTGGCTATGAGGCGATTGGGCTTGTCGCAGTTTTTGTTCACAACGGACCTGGGTCCTTCAAGGCCTTCGAGTCGCAATTTTATTTTCTCTAGTCTCGATGTTGTTACAGCCTGGCTCAGCTCAATTTCCTTAGTTAACATTTCCATCATCACTGCCGTGTGAGGACAGGGATGGGTCCCTATATCTCCGCACAACATAAGCAAATCAGCAAATCGTGCTCACATTCGTCAAAAAAAGGCAAAACAGGTCTTTGGGCACGGCAGCAAAGAAGACAAAGGTTGTTGCTACGGTAACAGAAAGGATAGCGTTTTCCTACCTGTGCAATGAACACGAAGTGGTTACCGACTGTCATCTTGGCGATGCCACCATGCCCACATGGGAGTGCAGATCGCGAGTAGTATTTTGTACTTGGTAGCGCTGGCGCTGAGGTAGCCGATGTCGATGGCGATGTGAATCGTGAGAATTCCAGGTTTTCGTTGAAGGTCCACCGAAGAAAATTTCGGTCTGTATCAGTCGCTGTTTCCTTGTTATCAGCCGTGACGATGCACTCAACTCGATGAATCGCTGCGGGACAGCTTTTAGCGGGGTCACAGGCCCAGTGCGGCGGCAGAAGCAGCATTGCCTGTGCAATGAACACGAAGTGCTTAACGACTGTCATCTTGGCGATGCCACCCTGCCCACAGGAAGTGCAGATCGCAAGTGGTCTTTTGTACTTGGTAGCGCTGGCGCTGAGGTAGCCGATGTCGATGGCGATGTGAATCTTGAGAATTCCAGGTTTTCGTTGAAGGTCCACCGAAGAAAATTTCGCTCTGTATCAGTCGCTGTTTCCTTGTTATCAGCCGTGACGATGCACTCAACTCGATGAATCGCTGCGGGACAGCTTTTAACGGGGTCACAGGCCCAGTGCGGCGGCAGAAGCAGCAGTGCATGTGCAATGAACACGAAGTGCTTAACGACTGTCATCTTGGCGATGCCACCCTGCCCACCCCGTCAAAAGCTGCAACACCGCCAGCAACACCAAATGTTGGTGTTGCTTGCGGGTTGTTCCCTAGCTTTCCCTAGATCAACACGAATTGCTGGGGTCGGGTCCGGCTCGAAACAAGTGAGCAACTCGGAGCAATTCGAAGACGTTTGAAGCGGCTGCGTTCAATCAGGAACGCGATATTTTCACGTGATACCTTGTGCCGGTGATGATGACAACAAAAGACTTGGTTCTGGTTTGAAATGTATCGTTTTTGGAAATAAACGGTGTCAGAAAGATGCATATTCTTAAAGAAATTTAAATGCTTAAAAACACGTTAATAGCGCGTAATTCTGTGTCTAAAAAGTGCAAGAAAATAGAATTTCATGATGATGTCCGCGTTGCTGGTGCTGCGACGTCAAGTTTCTGGGCGAAATTACCCCATCCCAAGCGGGCCTGAGTGGCGTGAGGGCCATGAGTGCGTGAGGGGTATGAGGCGTGAGGGCCGTGAGGACAGTGAGTGCGTGAGGCGCGTGAGGGCCATGAGTGAGTGAGGGGTGTGAAGGCGGTGAGTGGCGTGAGGGCCATGAGTGCGTGAGGGGCGTTAAGGGTATGAGTACGTGAGGGCCGTGAGGGCGGCGAGAGGAGTGAGGGCCATGAGTGCGTGAGGGCCGTGAGGGCCGTGAGTTTCAGTGAAGGTGAGTGAAGGGCTGAAGGTAAGTGTGGCTGTGAGGATGAATGTAAGCGAGGGCTGAAGGTGAGTGTAGCTGTGAGGGTGAGAGTGAGGTTGAGTGAGGGGCTTAGGTGAGTGTGGCTGTGAGGGTGAGGGTGAGTGAGGGAAACCTAAAATGCCGACCTCTGCGCGCACCGCGTGGACGTAAGCGAAGTCCTACTGAAAGAGGAAGTTTTCATTCGGTAAAAGACCACTGTGCAGGTAAGGTATGAAAACAGTGTCCCCCACATCGCATGTGTGGGGTTAGCATAATCCTCCCGACGATACGTGGATGAGAACCGAGGCTCCGTTTGTAGATGCCGCCCCAAATGTTGACGGATATCCTCGCAATCCCAGCGACGCGCTGCACTTAAGTAGGATCGTACCTTCAGAATCATATCGACTTTAATCGAGCAATGTACGTACACTGCCACACTAACTTTCCAGCACTGCACAAAAATGTGACGCAGAAATATGAGGAGCCAGGAGCGAAGAAGATCACAACTAGACAGTTAAGCCCAGAGTATAGAAAAAAAAAAAAAAGGCCGATATCCCAACTTTCGCTCCGCTAATCTTGGCGAAATACGTTAGCATTTAGCGTAGGGGTTCCGATCCAGGGAAGGACGGAAATTCGAACCTCGAACTTAGAGATTCTATCTGTTCTCCCGGGCGCCGCCGGTTTCAAATGCGGCCATCACAGCTTCTCTACCGCCGCCTCCGGTCCGCGTACATTTGTCATATAAAAAAGCCAATCTTTCTTTCCGGGTGTGCGCGGCTTCATGCAAACGGTGTCGTCACTGCGCCTCGGTTTTACGTTGTCGTGGACGTTGTGTAAACGCCACTGCCGCTTCATCCCCTTCTCTTCCACTCCAGCGGCGCGTTATAGGAAGCGTGCCAGAAGAGTCTTATCCTTCTTTAAGAGGGAAAGTGAACGTAACAAGCGAACAATCAGAGCGAAAGAGCACGGCGGTCATCTTGCCGCGGCCTTACGAAACCGGTTCAGTCCTGTTCAGTCCTATCCAGGACCGTCCAAACGAAAGACAGCATGCACGAGGGCAATACGATCTGACGCACAAAAATTGTCCTTAGCATTAACTAAGAAACGCTGCAAGGCAAATATAACGAAAACATTTCCGGTTGAGGAACTCCGGCAAAATATTAATGGTCATTGATTTGTATCAAATATTTCACAATATACTAAATATTAAACAGTGAGTACGTCTACGAGGCATTAAACCAAAATATTAATTTTCCTTCCAGAAAAAAGAATTTTGACGTTTATGCGTACACCTCCAAATGATTAGCTGCCCCTTTGCTGGCAACAACGAGCAGGGACTCTGATGACGTCAAATATTGTACCCGAGAGCAGACGACGCTCCCTACTCCAAGGCTTTGTGCGTTGTAGGGAGATTGAGCGTCTGTGGTTTTGCCTTTTGGATCTGGTTGAGGCTGTTAGCGGCATTTGATGGAGGGCCAGAAAATCGGTGATTGGCTGTGGAGTGTGATAACACCACGAAGAAATGCAGTTGAGTGAGTTGGTTTCGGACCGAGAAGTACCTGCGACAGAAGTGGGTCCGAGCAATGAAAGACAAAACACTTCTGCGATGAAAACAATTCACTAGATCTTCAACAGAATACGTGTACCGTGTAGCGCAAGGCCGCCACATACATACACGTTCATCCGGCCTCGTGGAGAAAGTCAACCAACCCGGCCGCTGACATCCGCCGTCCACGAGGCCTGTCCCATTGCAAAGCGAAGCCCCGCCCCATTATTTGAAAGTTTTTGCTTCTTCTGCTTCTTCTGATTCGGCTTCTTCGCTGCCATGGCGCTATGCAAAACGGTGCTCCTCAATCTGCGACGAACTGTCGCGTGTGAGAGCATTTAGTGTCAGGTGCTGTCTGATTTCAAGGTGCTCTTAGATTTCTCTGGCAGAAAGAAAGGAGGCAGCAGCAGCAAATCACGGTCTTCGTCCTCGGTCGTTGCTTATGGTGAATACCACCGAGATGCATCGTGGACCCGATTTTTATAACAAAAAGCTTGAATGATGACGTTGACCGTGTTTACGGACCTATTTACGAAAGCCCCGATGGCCCGCTGCGAGTTCCTTTTTTGAGCGAGCTGAATGATTTTTTGTTTGTCCGCTTCCGGAACTGTAGTTATGATGACGTGCTGCAATTGTTCTGACAGCAGTGCAAATGTGAGCAAATATATACCTTCCTCAAGTTCAATTTTAGCAAGAGACACGTTTCCTTTATTTTTCAAATAAATACAATATATGCGTCGCAGTTGCAACTTGTAAGAAAAATTCGAATGCTCATTACGTAGATTTTGGTGGGATAATTCCATCTACACGCAGTTTCATCCCACAGCTCCAACACGAGATGCTCCGCGTAGCATGCAACGCACAATGAAGACTATCGCGCGGAGCAGACGACAGGCAAGCGCTCCGATGACGCGATAAGAGTGTACTCTTGTCACACGCTCGATGTGCATGCGCGGCAGTCGCACGCCAGGTCGTTAGGGTGCCGTTATAGTACCTGATGCCGCGTCTACCATGTTCCCTTTAACTGTGATTAAGATAGTAGAGTTTGCACAGTTGTCTCCTAAATATTGCGCTTGCTAAGTGTATCGTTCGAAGCTGTAATGACATTGCATCTACTCAGTAAGTTTGTTTTCAAAATGGTGTCAAGTGTTCAAGAAATTATGTGATTAACAGTAAGCAGCAATGTGCATGCCTACAGCCATCTCGAAAAGAGTGGAAGACAATCCTTCTTTATATTTTCCTTCACAAAATATTTCATTTGATCGTCAGACACCTGCAAGTGATCGCGACATGTCTGTTGTTCTGCTCCAGAAGCTTGAGGGTGTGGACCCACGTGAGGGTGCTCGCTTTCTCTGTCACAGAGCAGCCACGGTTTTTAAGGATTATAAAGTTTGACCATAGTAGTCGTGTCCAAACAACACTACGCGTACTTAGATTCTGCAACAACCAAAATATAGTCTGATTACTCAGCGCCTTCATAGCTCAAAAGATATAGGGACGACTGGCTGGTTGTGCTACTCTGTAGGCGCTCACGGTATACCTATGACTACACCGTTGTGCCCAGGTCTGGTACTACCAACAAATTGCGTTTCTTATTAGTTCCCACTTCCAGGCGCTAAGTCGTCCTTGTGCAATGCTATCTCCGGCTTCCCTCACATTTTGTTTGTTTGTTTTGTTTTGTTTTCATGCAACTGAAAATGTTTCTATTTAGAAACGTAATTCAAGACTGCTGCTGTTACATGTTCTGCAGTACGTGACTGCTTCATCTAAATCCGAGCAGCAATGCAGTCCCAGAAGGTTTAGAATAATTGTATGTTGTATCATTTATTCCTTATATTTGTCACTGTTTTTATTTAGGTAGGCAAATTTGTGGCGTTCTTTTATATAGTTTCTTGTCGAACATGGAATCTGGCATGCTTGAGAATTCCCATACGATCGAAAATATTGCTAAGAAGTGTATTCCCGAATTATGTAGGTAGCTCTCAAAATTATTGTTATAATTGAGCTACGAGACATCTATAAATGATCAGTAACTTATGACAAATGTGATCAAATCTTACTCTTTCTTTTTCGATCGGAGGAAAGTATCTTTCCAAGTACAAGTTTGCTGCAGGAGCATACATCGTTGTTTCCTCTGTTACCAGTGCATCCAAACAGAGTTCCTTCCATTCTTTTTGTTCCTCAAGGCTGAACTTTGCTTCGTTCTTAAATGTTTGCCAATGCTGCTGCAGTTTTCCTCCGGCAGTTTTAATGTAGTCCAGTATCAACATCCAGCCCATGTAATTCTGCAAGAGGTTACTGGGAAAATTGGAAACCAGTTGTAATGTTTCGACATTAAATGTATCATTGTGGAAACGGTCAAAAGGACAGAGGGCAAGCTAGTTTCTACAAGTATGGAATCCTGTTAATGATTTAATAGTTTGCAGCTTAGCTTTACACCGCAGACCGTTTCCAGGGAGACAAGAGTTTAATGAGTGTTAAATATATACAATTCGGTCGACTCGCAGCCATTCGTACGAGGCGCAGGAATTAAGCAAGGGTTGATTTTAACGAACGCACGTTTGAAGCTAGGGAGAGCAGGGACGGATCAGGACAATGTTATATGTTTTTTTTTGTTTTTTTTTTTTTTGCACAATAACAACTTCCTTAGGCTTTCACAAATCTGCTCTACCCGATGCATTTTTGCAACACGCAATACAAAGCACATATCTGAGCTGAGGGTTAAAGAAATCAGGGAGACTCAAGGACAAGGCGCCGCACACTTGGGCATTATACGGAGTGAAAGATCGTCTAGCCTATACGTACAACGAGCTTCTGATCACGTGTTAATTTATTTACTGTGATTTTGTTTACATTCCATTCCATACAGTAAAGGCGCTTGCTTAGCTACCTCGTCAACGCGCACAATCCGTATGTTCTGAACGTTGTCCTAAAAAAGGCATTGTCAAGAACACCATTCAAAAAAATTTTAACACTGCGAGTCATAAAAGCGAGTGTAAATCAACCTTGAAGTGCCTGCAGCTTAGCTCAAAAAAAAAACTAAATAGGCCCGCAGCTCTCAAATTTCGAGAAGCGCTTTGAATGAGTAAAATCGAATATTTTTAGGTCGTGATTTGATTGCGCGCTCTTACGCTCCCTCACGTTGCTGAAAGCCGGGCGCTATGCAAAACAACATAAAAAAAAAAAGAAACTGCTGAAAGGAATTCAATATTGTCGTTTCGATAGGACGCTAACGCCACAAGCTGTAATTTGTTTTCTTTATTTTTTTATGCCCATTAACTAAAGACCCGTTGCTCTCGGGCAGTGGGCGCGCGCGCGCACGTCTGCAAGGCGTGACCATATTATGCTGGGTGCCCCATAAACGCAATACGACCATAAAAGCGGAGCTGTAACGTGCGATTATGCACGTCCCACGTTCGAATACAAACATCTGTCAGCATCTTGAATTGTGCAATAAGAACACGCCTTATACAGGGTGTTTCAGAGAACGCAGGCCAAATCGCTCCTGCGAAAACTACTCATCGCAACGATAGAAGGCTTGTGGCGTTTTGGTCGTGGGCCAGGGGCCCATTTAGGAAATTTATTAAAGTCCGGGATAATTAAATTGTTAATTATTTTTGCGTAATTAACTTTTTAGTATTGTGTTTAAAGGCATGGTATAAATCAGAAAATTGCTCAGCGTCATTAGAAAGCACTAAATCAACAAATTGCAGAACGATAGAAAGCACGCGAAGCATTTTACGGCTTTCTGAAAAACCGCACGAAATCGACGGGTTTTTAAGTTTCGGTTTGCTATCGGAGCGCATCTCAGCCCCGGCGGCACCGCACCCCGTGGAGAGATAGTGCAACCAACCTTTGCTCCGCTCTCATCGCGCGACGCAGCGCGACGCAGCTTCGCGTGCCTTCTTTCGTTCTGCAATTTGTTGCTTCAGTGCTTTTCAATGTTGCTGAGCAGTTTTCTAATTTAAACCATGCTCTTAAACACAATATTAAAAAAGTTAATTACGCAAAAATAATTAACAACTTAATCATCCCGGACTTTAACAATTTTCCTAAATGGGCCCTTAGCCCATGACCGAAACGCCACAATCCTTTTTTCGTTGCAATGTGTAGTTTTCGTAGGAGCGATTTGGCCTGGGTTCCCTGAAACACCCTGTATATATGTGTGTGTGTGTGTCACGGACTCAGTGTCCCATCAAACATTCCTCTCAGTTGTGTTATTTATATTGCTTTCTTTCATAGTCTCCTTTTACTAAGTATGTTTTACTTGACGTGATAGCGAAGGCGATGCTGCTTGCAAAAGCATCTTCCACTGAAAGATGGTCGCACTGCACCGGGGCGCGTGTTTGACAGGGACACTGAAAGCTCGTAGCTCGCTCTTGTAGTCTGTGCTACGCTGGCACTTATAATGAAACGGAGTATACAAATCTGTAGTGAGGAAGCGCACTGACGCATGTTCGAAACGTGAGAAAGAAATATTATATCTCGTTTGCCTCAAATCTTGATAGCTACGGCCTTTGGTGTTTTTAGAGTTTCGGATTCGCAGGCGTATGCGCGGAGGCGGAAAGTGGATTTTGGAGCAGGGTGGCGAAATCGACTCGTCGCTGGCGGAAAATCTGCATCAGTCCGGGACCCACATCCAAATTTTCCGCCAGCGACCTTTAGATTTTGCCATCCGGCTCCAAAATCGAATTTCCAGATGCGCGGATCCGCACGCGAATCCGCAAGTGTAAGCGAGCCATTGAATCGAGCGAGATTCGATAAGGACTTTGAACGGATGCCGGTGCCTGCCTCCGTGACGTCCAATCAAGGATTGTCCGGCACAAAGTCCTGGGTCTTTGGTGGAAACGCCACCCCTCCACTGCACATCCCACAAGCCTTAGGTCATCCAAGGTCTTACAAGCTCATCCGTACTGGCAACCAAGGAGCTCCACGACACTGAGCAGTGATCGAACAACGACGACCGTGCACGGAGTCTTCTTTCGATCAGGTTTGACATATGAAAATGTGTATTTCTTTATTTCCTCGGCTAAGTTTTGTCCAGTTCTCTTTTTTTTTTTTTTTTTGTGTGAATACTGATAATTTCTTTCCCGTTTGGTTTTTAAATACACTCTGTTTTAAAATTATAACCACGCAGACAGAAGTCTTTTCCACTGCTTGGAAAAGACTTCTGTCTGCGTGGTATGACAAAGTTTTGGAGTGACTAAACATGCCAGGTTTTCATTGAACTCTAATTTTGTTTTATCTATGAAGACTGGAGACTCAGTTGTCTATTCCTTATTAATCGGTTGAGTTGGGGTTCAGATCAAATAATATTGTTCCTCGAGTGTTGTGCAATCTAGTGGCAAAAAGGATGAGATATCTGTGACCCCAAGAACTTTGGGGCGCTACACCGTTCGCATGGATGAGCTTTTCATTACGCTTCAAATAAACTAATTGCTGCAGAACCGCTTTCTTTTGTGATTACTTATGTTCTAAAAGAAAAGGATAACAGAAGAAAAAAAATTCAGCCTTTACTTACGAGTCAGTCTTTTGAATGCAATCCAGTATTGCATTAACGTGATATCTGTTTTGCACCGTTACTTTTTGATTGGACCGGAGAGTTACATTCACCCTCTTGAATTGGTTGCTCAAAAGCAAAAAGAGGGGAAACTGAAATAAGGCGTAAATTTAAGCATTTCACACATAGCGAAGTGGTGTGCCGTTTATAAAAACAGTCAATCAGTGTCTTAAATTTTATTATTATTTATTTATCAATACTGTACACTCAATGGGGCCCAGTACAGGAGCGCCATCAAGATAATTTAACCTCTTGAGTCAAGCATCATGATATTTTCCCGAAGGGTCAATGAAATGTCCTTATGAAATGCACCACACCCTTTGAATCGGCCTGGTTTAGTAAAAGCTACTCGTATATACCGCGTATTCCTGAAAGTACTTTAACAACATTCAATGATGACGGGTGATGAAATAAAAAAAAGAACTATTTTAAGATACAAACTTCCATCCACGGCAGGCGTCAGAAATTTCAAGAAACATATCAATTATTTATTTTTATTTATTTATTCATATTACCCCTAAAGGCCCTCGTGAGAGGGTATTACATAGCAAAATAATTACCTCAAACTTACTCATTGCTTTTCATTGGTAAACAGGGAAATATGGTTCTAATTAAAAATTGGTCGAGGTCACCGAAAAGCCCTAAATCAGTTAATTTTAGCATGACTTGAACTACGTAGGACGCACGGGGGTGCGTAAATTTCCCACTCGTGCAGCAGGCGCAAGTCCGGTGATGCGAAAACCCGGACTAACTCATTTCGTCCGCGTTTTTGCAACTAGCGCAATCTTCGTCTTCGCGAGTACTTCAAGGCGTTCTAAAATTATTTGATCTAGGTGTTTTCGATGATACTCGGCTTGTTTCGAATTGCACCTATATATTCATTTTCGCTAATAAAAAATAAGTTAGCAAATTTAAAGTACTTTGTGTTCTAATTAGTATTTTTTTTTCAATCCCTGACGTCTGCTATGACTCGCACGTTTCTTTTCGAAAATAGTTTATTCTTTTGTTTTATGATTTTTTTAATTGTTCGAAGGAACATTTAGTATTGTTAGAAATGACAGAATAAGAAGCGGGTGAGCTAGTGAACGTTCAGCATGTTGAAAACCTGAGACCTGGGATCACTAAGGTGGTGTATCATAACCCTTTCTCGTTCCTTGGTCTTAGTAAAGGTGTTGAGTTTGCGGCGCCTTCCTTTTTAAACATTCGTTTAATAAAAACTTGGCAAAAGACGCAAACGCTCCTAGCGTTTGCAAGCTACGAAAATGGTGCTCCGTAATGATCCATCACTGCATGTAATTTAGGCACATATTTCACACTATAACAATTACCAGGAGGGAAAAATTTATAAACACAGATCTTTATATGACCTCAATGTGCTCTGTTTTTGCCGCATCAGCTGGATAATTGCTACATCTATCGCATAACCATCCCCGGTGGTTAATTTGTCGTTCGGTTGATTTATAGAGTTATTATAACAAACGCTGGAGGCTCAGCTGGCGCTAGTGTCTACGGGACTTTCGGTTGCAAATTGAAGCAGACAGCATGCAGTCTACTTTTCCAGTCTTCCTTTGTATTCCTATGGGAAAACGCGCGTGAATTTTGTCTCGTCGCCGGGAAATAACATGAATAACGCTTGTTATTTCCGTTGTACCCATAGTATTCACCTTTAATACTATTGTGAAAGTGTAATTGCTTCAGTTACAGCATTTTTCTTTTACCACTGAACGAAGTTAAACTTCGCTATATTTCAGGCCCAAACCTCTGTTCCATAGCAGGTATGTAGAAACGACCGACGATCCTAAGCAAAATAACGATCGAAAGGAATGTAGAGGGTGTTAAAAGTCCGCCAGCATTCCGTTGGTGCTTATATATTGCTAATATGTCTGTCCTCTCACTTAAGAAAATGACCCCGTCGTGCATCTTTACGAGTTGCTAAAAAAAACGTTCGAAACGTAAAGAATAAAGTACGTGGGCTACGAAAGGTGTGTTTTCTCATTATTTTCTTTGTTGGGCAGTTTTTATCGCGCACCTGTTCTCTGGCTCCCCCTATTTGCAAAGATTTGGAGCGTGCGGGTGATGATTTGAGCACAGAACAAGCATCTTCGCACATATTCATGAGCAGAATGAATAAAGAAGTACTTATTTATTGCAAATTGGACTATATTACGTGACTTTCAATTTATTTTGATCGTCTGCAAGCACAAGGAGTTACTTATCCAGTGTTACTGCGTAGTTCTTGCCGTCTCTTTTCGTTTTCCACATGTCCTTCGTTCGTTTGGCACGTATATCCCCCATGCTGGAAAGCGCCGACGCCGTGTTCGCGCTAACAGTGTCCGACAGTGCACATAAATACATGTACCAAACAGTTTTAGCACCGTTTTTCATGCCACGATTTTAAAATAAAAACGTCGTAACTGACCAATTATTTCATCTGCGTGACTGGGAAATGTTCTAATGTGCCTAGTAGGTACGAATTGTTCGTGATATTTGCTCTTTTAATCGAGCGCAGCGAGGAAATGCACTCGCTTTTTTTCCATAGAAATACATTACCGGAAGTCAATTTGGGACTGCTTGCTGTCTGCTTCAATTTGCAACAGCACACTAGCGCCAGTTGAACCTCTAGCGTACATTATAATAACTCTATGGGTAGGGTTGATCCTCGTGTAAGCCTGTAGGTGCGTATCAGCTAAAGAGATTCTACTTTTCGGGGCCCTCAGTTTCAACCGCTTACATGTACAACTCCCCAGACTGAAGATGTCTTTTTGTTTTGTTTTTTTCATTTGCGAGTGAGATTCAAGTTTGCGTTCAATGTTACTATTTCCCTTTTTATTTACCAGTATGCAAAAAACCTTTTTTTCTAGTAATTTTGTAGCAGCCGAAAGAACCAATGTTATTTTGATATTTCGGTTTTTCTCATTGACATTTCGTTCAGTCGAGAGCATCGGAGTCGGGACTAGGCATCTCGATATTGCTATCATCAACCGACGTGATCATCATCCCTGAAATGGACGCGTAATAGCCTTATCTCCAGAGGCAACATTGTGGAGTTTATTTTACCTCCTAGATCGTGTTGAAATTACCTTCGAAATCCCTTTCCCTTTCCTCAGTTTCAGAAGTCATTCGGTGTTTTGAAAATTCCCGGTACTACCCCCATAGGAAACAGGACCAATATTATATCACAAATAGCGGTACATTTATTTCGATGTAATGACTTGCACAGAGAGTTTCTAATTTAACGCTGCAAAACAATTTCCCGTGTACCGCTCTATTACCTGTTACTGAACTTAATACGAATAAAGTAAGAAGTTTTTTATAATAACAAAACACTGTATTCTCGTAACCCCTTATTTCGTAATATATTTTTGAAATTGCTGTGAATTATTAGACCTTTTTATATAAATTGTAATTGATACATATTGAGTATTTTTAAATGCGTTTAGGAGGCTGTAATTGTGTACTCTAAAACATTTTTGAATGAAATAACTCTAACTGAAGTCAGTTTTTTACGCATGTACAAAATAGCTAGTGAGGAAAAAATCCAGATTTCATTTCGTATAACATCTTGGTCTTTTAAGGCATCAGAAAACATTGGCGGCCATGGCTCGTTCAAAATGTTTTGTTAATAAAGAGTTGCCCTTGTTAGAATTTTTATCCTTACCAAAACAAGAAAAATAAAAATAAATTATTGAACAGGATCCATATGCAATGGTGACGTGATCCAAATAGGCAAATACAAAATAAAGCAACAAATTGAAGCATACAGGAGTAAGCATATAAACAAAATATCGATTATATGCATTATTCAAGCCATGGTCTATAATACCACCTTAATTGTGAACATATATATAATGTCAATATACATTGTGACATATTTCGTTAGCGGGTAGAAAAGTTCACTCCAGCATTTGAAGTTCCTAATTTATTCTGGAATGCTTCAATCACAAAGCCCTGATGCACGTACATAATGTAATGTATGGCTTCAAATCTGTGATACCAAAATTCATAACCGAAGTGAAACAAATCATATGAATGTGTCCAACAAACGTATAAGAACGGAAAATATTATTTAAGAGCGTCTATGGCGTTATGATACATAAATTCTTATCTTTTTTCCGGAATAAATCGTATATAAAATTATTCTCGTTCCAATGGGTGAATTTTCTAATATTATTATAATTATTATACTTTGCCGTCCGAACAATTTTTGGTAAAGTTCAGCCAGCAAAACGTATTGCCTTATGAGAATGAACATCTGGGTAGCTACGGCATGCCCTTTTGACTACACAACTCTCTTGCCGGATACATAAACTGTCAATATTTAGTTTATTCTTGTTACACCAAACCAATTGCCAGTAATGTAATTATGAGATAAATAATGAGGCATGCCCCTCTCAGACGGGCACGTTAAAGATCGCCAAAATAAAACGTTTAAGGGTCGGCGAACCAGCACACGCCGATAAGCGCGAGATCGCGAGCTGATTCGCCGATTCGTTGAAGGCGTTTGTTCTGGAAGCTTTTAACGTCTCCAACAATCAGAGGTTTTGCATCCCATGTCTCTTTACGTTCCTGTCAATATCTTGCTATCAAGTATTTTAAAAATACACTGAGCATGATTGGTCATTCTCAGTCAATGTATTATCACACAATAGCCGGCCCTACCCCCATCTCCACCAAGATAATTGACGCTACTGATCACAAAAAAGCCTCCCATTGAGGATGGGAGGCTCACACTAGAGACATTCAAATTAAATATTTTTATCTTTCATTGTAAATATAAAAACATATATACTTTACCTTTCCAGAGAGGTAATTCTGCATCTTATAAAGCTCCAGTGTGGGTTCTGTCCAAAATCCAGCAATTCGTTTAAACCACATTTCATCAAGCTGGAATATATTAAATATCAGAACATGTTGAATGTAATCAGATAGGTTACGAGCAGTCATTAAGTTTATTTTCTTTTGAAATATTCGGTACTTAGCCACATCATTTTAGAACATTATAAAGTGAAAACACACAGAATGACTGTAAGGGAAGAGTGGCCGGTGTAAAACATTTCGTTAGTTTTACCATGATTAAACGAAGGAAATGCAAAGCGTTAGGATATTGCTACCATACTCTAGTTCTTTTGTACAAATCAGTCAAACACACGCGAAAACAATAAGGTACCATTTTTGGACAATTCCTCTTTCTAAATTCTTCGCGGTACAGTTGATTCAGTTGATTATCTGAATTTGTGCACAAAGAGACAGTGAGAGCAGCCGGTTATATTATTTCTTGTTAACTGAGTGTTGACTTTAGGGAAAGCGTAACTGAGCAGGTCGCCAGAAAGCGAAAATAGAGCATACTTCAACTCTCCAAAGAGTGTTTCTACTCGGGTTCTGAAGTTAATATTAGTTTTACAATAATCGCATGGTCTGAAACATAAATTGAAGGCATTTTGTGCACCACAGTTCAAACGGGTTTTAAAAAAAGTATTGTTTTTGGGAACAAAATATTTTTTCTTTTGCTTAGCAACGTTGAAACTATTACCCAATCAAAATTGCTGTCTCTGGCGTGTTTTGTTTATGAGTAGGAATTGTATTAGCTTACAATCTTATTCCTATTCCTCTCTGACGACCAGGCCAACCAAGCGAGTAATTTATTGAGTATTAAGCCGACTGATTGAAACAATTTTACGCAACATTGACCAACCCAGACTTGAAGCATATCATCTATTTCGAGCTCTCAACGCTGAAATAATCCGATATAAATAACTATTCTAGGTTTAGGCTGTGACGCCTGCTGTGTTCGGTGAGCGCCTCAACGCCATTGAAGTTTTTAGGTGTACGAAAGTCAGGAAAATGTATTCTGGGAAGCGCACAACATTGTCGTTTTCTTGGGCACGCTGTTCTTGAACTTCGAGATGTTGCTGGCCTTGGCCATTTGTTTAAATATTGACACAGTGATTTTTCTACACACCCCCTAGGGGCAGTGTACACCCGACTTGTTTTTCTGAAGGCACCCCCTTAATTCGCAACGACTCCTCCATTCTCAATTCCTTCTCCTAACCCCGCCCCCTCCTCCCTAGAAATTTAGACACCCCCCTAATTTTAATTCCTGGGGAATCCACTGGAAGACTTTTGTAGGACGACGAAAAGTGTATAGGAGAGTAAACGTACTTCGAAGCTTTTAGTGGAGTTTTATCACATATTGGTCGACGTTTCGACCCGAGTCAAGCCTCATCAGGTTTGGTTACAAAACATTCTTTGTCGTCGAGACTCAAGACCCCAAGTCCGGTCACATGTCACGTGACGTGCATACCTCATTAAAAGCACAATGACAGGTGGCCACTTATTTTGGGTGTGTGGTCAGGAGAAACCGGCTCGCAGCTAAACTCGCCCCAAAATCAAAGGAGGAACCTCCCCGCTGGGTTCAGTCAGAAACACACTCATAGAAACACAATCCAATCCTCCCCCCCCCCCCCCCCCCCCCCCGCGCCCAAGAAAAAAAGAAAGTGGTGCGAATTATAAGCTAGAATGCTCGCAGTTAAACTCGCCACAAGGTCTGAAAGGGAGGCTTTCCCGCAGGGTTCAGCCGAAACACACTCATAAAAACGCAAACAAATCCCACAAAAAATAGGTGAAAATGTTTGGTTTATTTTTTGCCTTTTGTTGAGTGTCAGTGCGTATAGTTCTCGCCGCCTTTTTTCAGGGATCTGTTTACGCTTTTATGAGTTTGTTTCGGCATAAACGCTGCGAAGGGGCCTCATCTTTGACCTTGTGGTGAGTTTAGCTGCGACTTGCAAAATGTGCTGCGCTGCGAAATTCTACAGAACATACGCGTGACCAGAAAATGAAAGAAAAACAACGGGTTACATGGAGATGAGGAGAAACAGAAGGTACATGAATGCGCGCAGACTAACAACTGCATATTCTTTTCTTTTTTCTACTTTTCCATGCATGAGTTTTAGCTGCGACCCTAAAAGCTGCAAATTATTCGCCACTTTATTTTTAGGGATTTATATTAAAAGCAGACGATTGTGCTTCGCATAGAAAATTGTCAATTTAAGAGGGTGATTACGTCACACTTGAGATTACGAGCGCCGGAAATTCTATTAGCATGCCCTCATTGACCTTGAATGACAATACACGAGAGCGTTTGTCTGTCTAGTCCCAAGTACGTCGTCACTCGGCTGTTTGTTTATTTTGTGAATAAAGTTTGTCCCGCAAGCACTTGTTATTCGGAAACTGGTTTCAGACCTGTTTCCAAGTGCTCGAGGCTTTCTCAGTGTTGTGCGCGCATGCCATTAGGATCTGCATCGCTCAATTGGAAGATGACAAGAGGAGAAGGATGTTTGTGAAAATGAATTTACAGGTGTTTGCTGTACTGGTAATGAGATGGTGGTGTGTACGTCCTCTTTGTTTTCTTTGTTTCAAGGTTAACTGTTATAATGCTGCACCATCTCGTCTGCGGTTTAACCTTTATTTCAGTATTTAAACCTGGCGCTTTCCAAAAGATACTCCAACAAATCAAATGACCAACCTCTGCGCCCTCTTGGACTGTGTATTTAATTTTGGCGTGTCATAATCAATCTTTGCTCTTAATAATTCTGAGCACAACACGCAGAAATTAAATAACTGTCGAAGTGTTCTTGTTTTGTTTAGTTTTCTTCTTCGCCGGGGGGGAGGGGTAGGGGGGGGGGGAGGGGGGTATATATCTTTTTACATAATTGAGTGTTTTTTTTTTTTTTTTTGCTTCAGTTTTTTGGTGTTAGGCAAAAACTCGGCGTTATATAGAACGAAAAAGTGACAGGGGCGTACAACTTGCCAAACTCGAGGGAGAATATGCGTGATCCGAATGCCCCGAAAATGGAACGGGACAAAAGGTTAGTTAACCAAAATCGAAGCAGGCTCGCGGACGATTCTGTGAAGAATTGTGTTCCTGGTTAGTACAAAAAAGAACATTCGATGAAGGTTTCCTTCTTCGAAGCGTGGATGTAATCGATTCTGATAGAGCTAACTTGGCAGGTACTTTACCAAGTGTATATCTACTTAACATGTACACAGAACTCTGATTCTAATAAGAATAATTTGCATTTCATATATATCCTCAAACCGACATTTTGACTCTAAGAAGCGTCATGCATAATTTACAAACTAATGTTTTTATGTGAACATAATTTCTATTCTTCGCATCCTACTAGATTCCACATGCTACCTACAGCGTTCTTTACGTTAACCGTAGATGATTTAACGCGCAGCTATATTGTTCCATGAGCTTGACCTTAGATTAAAAATAAAATAATGCGCACTGAATATAACGGCGCAAACAAGCTGGTGAATATAAGCATGCAGAACTTCGAGACTGTGGGTAAAAACGACATATGCACTACAGAGTCTTAATGAGATCTTCTAGTGAGACCATCTAGTGTATGTGTCGTTTTTACACGCATTATGTGAATTTTTGTCATGTTTGGTATGTGTAGCCGACTCGGCTGGAGTCGCACACAACCCATGTTCAAGTCTCTCATTATTACGTTGACAAAGAAGCGAAAGAATCACAAATCAAATATCTAGGGATGGCCGGCATCACGGAGAGCCAAAAAATAGCTTATTCTTAATTAAAATAAGTGCACACAAATTACACTGGCACGAAAATAAAATAGAAAAAATATAAGTCCAAAAAACGATTTTATTCGAGGATGACCACTGATGTCAATGCATTTGTTCTTCTTACAGCTCGTTCTTGTCTACTAGCGGCCTCAAAAGCCGGTTGTGCTTGCTTTGCTACCTCTTGGCAATGCACCAGGTAGCGAGTTGCACATTAGAGTACTTCATCATTCTTACGCCCAAAGCCTCTTTTAAGGAATTAGCAGCATGTTTGGTGATTCTGCGAAACATGTTTACATGCGGTAACTTTTTAGGGTAGTTCGTGCTCTTAGTTTGGGTGGTGCTGGGGCAGGATGACCATTAGTCTTTCAGTGCCTGGAGTGGGCGGTACTTTTAATACCAATGATGTGTAGGACAGTGGTTTGTATGGAAGCAGATTACATCACGCCTTGTCTTCTTGTGACACTGAGCGCGTTTGTCTTTAGCCTCACCCGGATACAACGCCTTGGTGCTGAATTGTCTGGGTCACCAAAAGGGGCGAAGCACAATTTTCTGAACTTTCCACTCCTCCGCGTTCCGCCCGCTCTTTCCACAATTCATGTTTTTCTTCACTTTCTTGATCTTTCTACCCCTCTACGCTCCGCGCCCTTTATCACACCACCTGTTACTGCTCCTCCCGTTCCTGCGTGCTTGGTCAACACCACCTAGAGCTAAACCCCGAGCGCTCCGAGTTGTGACGTCACAGATTTACGACGAGTGGGCCAACCTGAAGGGGAGGCTTTTCCGCAACACATGATCTTTTCTTTCTCTTATATTTGCTTTCACTCAAAACGCCAAATAAAAAATGTTCCTTTTTTTACCTTACTTTGGCTTCAACTTTCCCAGGGAAGTTCCTTATTGACCATTTTGCCTGTTCTTGCAAGGAACACTTGCGGCGGTATTAAGACTGGTTCACAAACTTGTGTCAAGTGCGACTGCAACGGCTTTCGACGTTAATCCTGTTACGTACTGCTATGACACCCGGGTTTCAAGCCACCTACAAACGTCATTATTGCTGCGCGGCGCGGTCGTAAGAGGCTTAAAAACCGGTTGCAGATGCACTCGGTCGGACTTGACGCAACTGTGCGAATCGGATTTTTCGCGAAGTGCTCTTGCCCTCTCTTTTGCGTTTGGTGTATACGGTGGTTAGCGCGTGGGGGTTGGCGAGTTACGGGCAGCATTAGGGCCAGTCATGCCTCATAAATGATGTGTTCTTGAGTGCCATGGCAACTCTGAAACGTCCTCGACGAAAGTGTCTCTATTGCAGATCCCGGAGTACAAAGAACTGCGAAAAGCATGGGTGCGGGCGATCCCTCGAGGAAATCTGGTGCTTGCTGTGTTCAATAAGAAAGGTCATGCTAGTGTCATGACTATTATTTGTTTTCAAACAAATTTTAGAGCGCAGCTCAAAGGCGCCCGTTTCCAGCTTGAGCGGCGGACGCCGACGGCGCAACCGCGCGTTGCATTATGGGATGTTTCCCATAATGACATCACACGTGACAACACGTGTGACGTCACAAGAGGACATTTTCCTGCAAATTATGGCGCAATTATGGCGCGAAGTTTTTTCGCTAAAGTTAGTGAGAACGTTTTCCTCTAAACCTAGCGGGGATTTTAGCGGGAAATGTTCTCCGCTAAATTTAGCGGGAAGTGCGTAGCCGCCGGTGGGCACTATACAACTTTCCAAAAAACGCTCCTAGGCCGCCGCCATGTTGCTGATGCTGATGTGGCTGATGCGACTATTGCGCCCCCTATCAGCTAGAACTTTTCTGCCACTCTCTTGGACTGTGAAGACCCGCTCAGCGCGGTTCTCTACCTACGTTCTTGCGGTTTCGCATTCGACGTTTTCTCGCCCCTCTTGAAAGTTTTCACTTAATTTTTTTTATGCGTGCTGGGTGTTGAGGGAATTGTTGCTTCTTGGCGTTCCGAGATATCGATCAGTCTCAACAAACCCCAACACTTTTATTTTAAACTACACACACTACACACGTTCCAAACACACGAGCCACATTCTCATTCTCCGATCGGTAGCGTTCCAGCTTTCGTACTGTCCGTCTCCACTTTCCCAGCAGTTGATCTTCGCGGCTGCGCCCGGCCGCTGCGGGTACGAAGTTTACATCTCGTCTTCCGCGCGCGATCGTAAATAGACTCCGCCGAGGCAAGCCGTGGTGTAAGGTTCAGCTCGCTCCTCCCGTGCATACTCTCCGCAGAGGGAATCCGATGCCGTCCTCGCGAAAGTTCCAACACATTCCCCACCGAATGGGCGCGAGCACAATCTAGAGTTCCGTCATTTCTAGGGGGTAGATTAGTTGCACTGGCCTTCACAATACTGTGCCGCGATGTGCGCGAATCTCGCATGAACGAACCCTTGCATCGCGTCCATAAAATACCTTCTCAACCTTTCCAAGCTTCCAAAGCAGTCGTGGAAGTGCCTCTTTCAAAAGGACCAACTGGCCCACTCGGGGCGTAGGGGACTGCCTTTGGTGACTAGAATAACCAGACCTCAGTTCTCGGAGGTATTCCGCCCCCGACGTCCCCCAAAATAAATTTAGGATCCGTTTTCATTTTCGCCACAGAAAGCGAAGTGTCTCCGGTGTCGAGGCGAGCGGCTCTCCCCCGGCCGCCGGCAGCGCCGTCAGCCGTCTACCGATTAGAAAGCTCGCCGGCGTGAGAGGGTTGCCCTCCCCAACCTCGCTGTATACTGTTGCGATGGGCCTTGGCGAAGGTCACGTCCTTCCTTCGCCTCCCCTTCTTGTCCACCCGGCGGGGTTTGGCCTTCGCATTTAGGATTGGCGACCGGCCGTCTGAGCCGTTATTGACAGAACACGTCGCCCGGCGCCGCGTGGACGCCGCCACACCTGGGAGCGGAGCTGAGCCGGACTCTTCTCTCTGGCTGCGGGTGTCAGTCCATCCAGGAACCAGCTGCCCTACCGGGAGAGGATTCCGGGGGATGACGCCGGCGGCGGGACTTCCGGCCGAGTACGTTCGGCTCAAGTTTTCGTCCGGCGCCACTTGCGGATTATCCCGCTAAACCTTTCCCGAGCCACGACGCCGCATAATGAGGGGATCATCTCCATCACGGTCAACGTCTCACGAGCTGACAGCGGACCCTTCGTCACCAACTCCTGGCGCGGCTTATCGAGGTCAAGAATGCCCCGGCGCCGGATTGGGAAGCCCGTCCGACGCTGCAGTGTGTGCGTGTGTGTGTGTGCGCGCTCGAGAGGATGAGTGGGGGCGGGGCCTGAACATGACGTTCGTTGGCAGTTCGGCCACCATTGGCTGCCAACCGCTGGAAAATCAACAGCGACTGTATAAAAAGAGCAAACGAGAGGCCGCAAGGTGTGCTCTCCGACGAACAAGAAACTTCTGTACATATGTATTAAAACAGAGTTTATCGCGAGACACCCTCCCGTCTCCTGATGTCCCTGCCTGGAGTCGGCCTGCGGTTCCTGTCCTCGCCTGGCCCTGCCTGAGGCTGCCTGGGGAACTCCTCGGTCGCAACAACTGGTTGGCAGCGGCGGGATGACGTGCCTGCTCATGGTTCCTGGTACGGGTGAGTGCTTTGCAATTTTCCCTTGATTTGCCAGACATTTTGCTCAGTGTTAGGTACGCGAGTAGAAGGCTGCCCTTTCGGCTCAGAAAACGCGAAGTTCAAGCTGACTGAGTTTGATAGGGGAGGGAGATTGCGACACTCGGGATCATGGAAGTCAATAAGCTACGCATTCCTGAGTTGGTGGCGGTATGCGAGGAGCTTGGTATAAGCGTGGGGCAGGCAAAGCGAAGGAAGCCGATCATGGAGCTACTTCGCGAAAAGGAAGTGTCCGACGTAGAGCTTCAGGAGGCTTGGGAGCTGATTCAGGAGCGGGACGAAAGAGCGAAGGCTGAAAAGCGGGAGCGGGACGAAAGAGCGAAGGCTGAAAAGCAGGAGCGGGACGAAAAACGCGAACGTGAACGCGAGAAGCGGGTTCGTGAATTGGCGGAGAAAAGGCTCGAGATTGAAACGTTGATGCAGGAAGTTCGGTCTCAAAGAAGAACGGTAGTAGTAGAGGTCACAGACTCGAAGTACCTAGCAGCGACATTTCCTCATTGGTTCACGTACGAGGGTGATCCGAAGCCACGAGAAAAAGACCTTGTGTCCAGGAGGGAAAGAGCGGTTGCACTAAGCGGAGCTAGAACGCGTCAGGTAGCGGCAGAGACGGTGGGTCAGAAAGAAAAGGTTGAAGAGGAAGAGTTCAATTTAACCGACGACCAAGGTCTTCGTGCCGACGGGACTACCGACGCCGTTCCGCACAACGCCGACTCCAGACCTGAAGCGCTGGAAGTTGGAGGGGATCCCGCCAAAAGAAGAGAAGAGGCCTCTCAAGCCTCTGACGTCTGCTTCCTGGGGGACGAAGACAAGGCCAGCATGGTGATGCCGCCGCGGAAGTCTATCCAACTCGAGGAAAGCAACGTGGAGAAGTCAGCGGATGGGGAGGCGGAGCAGGAAGTGGGTCGTCCTGGCCGTCCCCCGTGGAACTCCGAGATCAAGCCGGGGCTGGACGAGCGAGACCAGAGTCAGGGGTGCTCAGAAAAAGCGTCCTGTTCGAGCCGTCCTTCTGGAAAGAAGGAACAGAAGAGGAAGCAGCGCAGGGTCAGTGTTTTCCGTCCTGCTCCGAACGATTCTGATCAGCACCGTCAACAGAGGCGCGACGCGTCGAGCCAGAAGCAGAAGTCGTCCAGGCCGGAAAGGGGGAAGCGCGGAGGCACCCATCCCAAGGATCCATCAGCCGGCGGCGGCTGCAAGAAAAAGGGATCCAAGGGGAGCGCGGAGAGAACCAGGCTGGATGAGGAAAATCCGGAGCAGGGTCCCTCGAATACTTCGTCTCCATCGCAGAACGACATCGGGTGTCCGTCCAGACGGAAAAGACATAGGAGGAAGAGGCAGCCCGAGATCAGCGTTCTCCGTCCTGGTGCGGACATTTCTGATGAAGGGCAGTTTTGGAAATCTGGCGAAGGCGAGTCTCGCAGAAGGGAGCTGTCGTCGAGACTGGGACACAGAAATCCCGCGGATATTCATCCCAAGGAAGTATTTACGGACAGCGGTTGCGAAAGCAAGGGGCTTGGCTGCGACAAGGAAGAGTCAAGTCTGGGCAAGCGAGAGGATCCGAAGCGCAGGCGGTCCGAGAGGTCATCCCGATTATGGCACGGCAAGTCTGATGGCGACAATTCAGGCGCCGACATGAGCGGGCCGTTCATTTAAAAGAGACACAAGAAGAGAAGGCTGCGCAGGGTCGGTGCCTTCCAATCCGGCCCGGCCCCATCCAATCAACAACGTCACCAGAAGCTGAAAAGAAGCAACTCCAGAAAGAGAAAGCCGTCGTCTGGGCTGGGAGACGGAAATCGTGAAGATATCCCCCCAAGAAAGCACCAACCGACAGCGGCTGGAGGAGCAAGGAGCACAGCGGTGACGCTAAGAAGCCGAAGCTGAAAAAGCAAAAAGATTCGAAGCAGTGGCGCTTTAAAAGGCTCAGTGCGCGCAACTCCAGAAAGTTCTCTTCGAGGCCGGAAGAAAGCAAACGCCAGGACACCTATCACAAGGAGCCATCGATCCAGACCGGAAGTGCGAGCAACGGGCTTGGAGGCGACACCAGCAAATCTACACTAGATGCGGCAATGACGAGACAGAGCCGCTCGGACGAGAAGAACGAAGGCTGCGAGGAGTCACGCAGCGTAAGGAAGCCGAGAGTCAAGCCGTCACATTTGTCTCATGCTTCCACGACGAGAAGAGATGATCAACAGAATGCAGGAACCTTGCTGGACAAATCCTCAATCTCGTCCAAGTACCTCGGGTCCTATGAGTACGTGCTCGCCTCGCAGCTTGTTCTTCAGCGGGAGATTAAGTCAGATGCGGAAATCAAGTCAGAACTTTCCGACTGTGGCTTTGAGGAAACTTTCGAGTCTGGGGACCAGGGCTTTTCTGGTGAGAGTGGCACCGAGAACAGACTGGGTGTGGGTTAGAGCGCAAGTTCTCGCCAGTGAAAGCAGACGAGGCAGAGGCCGCCAGAAAAAAAGGAAGGCTTAATTTGGATGTCTTTTCCTGAAGTCGGCTTAGTAAGTGGTATGAATAGCTTTTCTTTTTTCGGGAGTCTGAGTTTTGCCTGTTGTTCGGCGTCAGTTCGTTGTGTCGGCGGTAGAGTTCTTTTAAAGCGGTTTTATCCTCGGTATAGTTTGCCTTATGGAGGAGGCGCTTGAATTTAATAGGGATATGTCCTATGTAAGTTACGTAACGGTACGTAATGTGTTCTTTTCACGGGAGTCCGTTTTCGCGTTTTGTTGAGCCGCAGTGCGATGTGTTAGCAAGCTCTAAAGTTTATCTCGCTTCACGGTAGTAAGCCTTCGAGGCGAGGTAAAAAGGGGCACAGCTAAAAGAGGAACGCTGATTTTCTAAGCCGGGGCTTCTAAGACGTGAACGAGCTCCATGATCGGATTGCACAAATTTGTAAAGTTTTTTTGTTTGTTTCAAATCCTTGGAAAGAGTCATCTTGATTTTGTGTTTGTGTTTTTATGTCAAAGCACGCTACCATAACTTTTGTTTCTGTTTGCCTGGTTTAGGGTATGGTTTACTTTAAAGGGCTTATTGACAGCCTGAGCTCGAGTGTCGAGTGAGGGAGATTTTAGGTAGTAGGTGGAGGGGGGTTGTCTTAATTTTTTGGTCTGGCGGATCGGGGGAGGAAAGCGAAGCACTTGTCGCTACTGGGATCGTGACTTGCTATGTTTGTCTCGCCCACGCCTTCCTCTTATGACCTGAGTTGAGGTCCCCCACTCCAGAGATTCGGACCCGACCCTCGCCTACGTCTCAAGGCAGGAGATGAACACCGGAACCTCTCCCAAGAAAGCGAGGCACTCATCGAGTCAGCGCAGCAGTGTGGGACTGCCGCCCTCCTGATGAGCTCAGTGGCGGCGGAGATGTTGTTGCGATGGGCCTTGGCGAAGGTCACGTCCTTCCTTCGCCTCCCCTTCTTGTCCACCCGGCGGGGTTTGGCCTTCGCATTTAGGATCGGCGACCGGCCGTCTGAGCCGTTGTTGACAGAACACGTCGCCCGGCGCCGCGTGGACGCCGCCACACCTGGGAGCGGAGCTGAGCCGGACTCTTCTCTCTGGCTGCGGGTGTCAGTCCATCCAGGAACCAGCTGCCCTACCGGGAGAGGATTCCGGGGGATGACGCCGGCGGCGGGACTTCCGGCCGAGTACGTTCGGCTCAAGTTTTCGTCCGGCGCCACTTGCGGATTATCCCGCTAAACCTTTCCCGAGCCACGACGCCGCATAATGAGGGGATCATCTCCATCACGGTCAACGTCTCACGAGCTGACAGGGGACCCTTCGTCACCAACTCCTGGCGCGGCTTATCGAGGTCAAGAATGCCCCGGCGCCGGATTGGGAAGCCCGTCCGACGCTGCAGTGTGTGCGTGTGTGTGTGTGCGCGCTCGAGAGGATGAGTGGGGGCGGGGCCTGAACATGACGTTCGTTGGCAGTTCGGCCCCCATTGGCTGCCAACCGCGGGAAAATCAACAGCGACTGTATAAAAAGAGCAAACGAGAGGCCGCAAGGTGTGCTCTCCGACGAACAAGAAACTTCTGTACATATGTATTAAAACAGAGTTTATCGCGAGACACCCTCCCGTCTCTTGATGTCCCTGCCTGGAGTCGGCCTGCGGTTCCTGTCCTCGCCTGGCCCTGCCTGAGGCTGCCTGGGGAACTCCTCGGTCACAACAATACAAAGGTCAATGGTCTCGAGTTTACCAAAGCTTCGATTTCGATGAGAACCGTGGCCAATTCCTCCGAGCCCAGGCATTTCTTTCCGATCACTTTCCTCAATGACACCTTTACTGAGCGCACGAGCCTCTCATAAAAACCTCCCCACCATGGCGCTCGTTCGACAATAAATCGCCACTCTATGCCAGCATTGGCAAAATGCTGAATCACATCATGGTGTCGGAGTGTCTTCCACAGTTCACTTAGCTGTTTTGAGGCCCGCTTATATGTCAAAGCGTTATCCGAATAAATGACGCGGCATACCCCTCTCCGCGACACAAATCAGCGAAAGGCGTACAGAAAGCTCTTTGTCGACATGTCTGTAACTAACTCTAAATGGACCGCTCGGGTGACCGCACATGTAAACAACAGCACGTAACATTTGCTGGTGAGGTCGTTCGCCTTAACATACAGGGGCCCGCAAAGTCTGTGCCCACTACTTCAAACGGGTCCGCTCGCGTTGTACGATCCGCCGGCAAGGGTCCTGTTCGAGCACTTGCAGGAGTCGCGTTGAATCGCTGGCAGGTCACACACGCACGCACCACTTTCTTTACCAGGTGTCTTCCGCGGAGGATCCAGTACTTATCGCGCAGCTGCACGAGAGTGTCCCTGGCTCCCGCGTGCAGTACCTGGCGATGGGCGTCGACAGTCAGCAACGTTAAGTATCGATGCTCCTTAGGCAGTACAAGGGGTGGCGTTCTTCTTGCGTCAGGTTCGATGACTGAAGTAGACCGCTGATCCTCAGCAATCCCTCTTCATCGATGAAAGTGCGAAAGTCACGCAAAAGCGACCCAGGTGGGGGCGACATTCTTTTTGCTGTACAATCAATATCGGAGGCAAACGCTGATCTTTGTGCTCATGTTATCCAGTGTGTTTGCGCTACGTGGATCTCCTCGGCTGTCAGTGGTCCCATCCTTTTTTCTGGCGATCTGAGGTTATAGATGAACCGTAAAATCCAGGTCGTTGTTCTGTGGAGTGTCAAGGCCGAGTTGAATCTTGAGATGTCGAGCAACTCTTCCGGTACAGTTGCAGTTACCTCGAAGAGCTTTGCTCTTGGAGTCCTCTCCTCGAGCCCGTCGTAGGAAAGCTCCTCGTCACTTTACCCAGGCCACTCTGTCGCGGACAGTAGCAACCAACTTGGTCCGTTCCACCAGAGCGGTGCAGACAGCAGTCGATCCGCGGACAGCCCTCGTGTCATCAGGTCGGCAGGATTTTCCTTCACCGGGAAGTGGTGCCACATTGCCTTCTCACTGTTTGCTTGAATTTCTTGTACTCAATTTCTCCCGAACGTCTTCCACCCTAATCCAATGCAGATCGATCATGGAATCGGTCCAGAAGTGGACTTCATCCACTTTGATTTCGAGGTGTGTCCTTACGTACTTAAACAGCCTCGATCCAATCAAGCATGCCATGAGCTTTAATCTAACAAGGCAGATTTCCTTCAGAGAGGACACGCGGCACTTAGCCAGTAAGAGTGTCGCGGTCATTTCTCCGGTGTCATCCGTTGAGCAGATAAAGATCATGGATCCGTATACGGAGGTGCTGGCATCAGAGAACACGTGTAACGTTCGATGTACAACGTTTCCCTTCAGCTCGCTGTCGTAGAATCTGGGCACGTTAATTTGCTGAAGTGTGGTGAGCTCGTCGCACCAGTTGTTCCAGCCACTCATCAGTTCTTCCGGCAGTGTATCGTCCCAGCGCAGGTTCAGCTTCCAGATTTTCTGAAACAAGATCTTGGCTCGCACCACAAAGGGGGAGGGGAAACCAAGGGGGTCATAGAGTCGAGCTGTCGTCTGGAGCACGAAACATCTTGGTGTTTCTTCGTTGGCGGGCAAACTCAATCACGTGTTCTGCCGAAAAGGAAAGGCTGTCTTCATTCGGCTTCCACGTCAGACCGAGTACCTTGAACACACCCGTCTGTTGTCCCAATGGTCTCTCATCGGGACCTTGTCTTCGAGCATTTTCGACAGGGCTGCGCTATTGGAGCCCCACTTATGGAGCTTCATCCCCGCCGCTCCAAATATCTCGATCGCCTCGTTGCAGAATGTCCGGGCGTCCTCTTCACTTTCCGCGCCCGTCAAGAGGTCGTCAACGTAGACCGATCTACCCAGTCGCTCTGCTGTCTTGGGGAATACGCTCTCCATTTCATTGAAATGATGTCGTAGGGTCGCAGCCAACAGAAAGGGGCTGGACGTGGCTCCGAAAATGACCCTCGTCATACGCCAAACTTCCACATCCGGAGTTGTCTGGTTCGGTTGAGGAAGTTTTTTGTACCAGAGGAATCGCAGAGCATTGCGATCCTCCGCGTTTACTTCAATTTGAAGGAAGGCCTTTTCGACGTCCGCAACCAGTGCCATCGGGTGTTGCCTGAAGTTGAGAAGCAGGCTAACAAGGTCTGGGTTCAGGTTCGGACCGCTCTCCAGGTTGTCGTTTAGTGACTTGCAGTTCGGTCCCTGCAAAGACGCGTCGAAAACGATTCTCATCTTCGTCGTACTGCTGCCTCCTCGCAGAACAGCCTGGTGGGGCATGTAGTGCACGCGTTCACCGGAGTTATCTTCTCTCTCGACCCTCTCAGCCATTCCGTTCTCGACGTAAAGCCGGACTGCCTGATCATATCTCTGCATGAGCTCAGGATTCTTGCTCAGCCTCTTTCGTTGGCTTTCGAGTCTGTTCCAAGCCATCTCTCGGCTGCAATCCAGCTTTACATCAGGTTTCCAAGGGAGGCTCACTTCGTATCTTCGATCAGATTTGGTGATGCTTCTCTCGAAGCGCTGCATGATGTCGCTATCGGAGGGATCCTGGACCTCTGCGTCCACAACTCCCATACTCTCAAGCTCCCACAATCCTCTCAGGATAGCCGTGTTCTCCTGGTCGCTCACGGCAGCTCTGAGGACGATCACTTGGGAACAGTTGACAACAGCTGCAGTCGCCTGGGAGCGTTGATGTACTGCCCAACCGAAGGCGGTCTCCACTGCCGTCAGGTTCTCGCTCAGTCGACGGTCTCTTCCCGTAACGCATCCCCAGTAGTGCTCCGATCCTTATTCCTACTCCGTTGCACTTACGTCAGTTCAGGTCGTCACCAACCGTTAGTCCGAGCTCCTCCATATTCACCAGGATGTCTTCATCCGGGCCTGGAAGTTCTTGTTCGCAGATAGAACTGGTCTCGAGGGCGTCTATCTCGTATGTCTGGCCGGTTAGACGATTACTCAAAACTACTTGTACTCTACGGTACGTTCGTTCGCTAGTCTTGCCACCGAACACTCCGACGATAAGAACCTCCGTTCCGAGAAGCTTGCAACCAAGACCCCTCGACAGCTCCTCTGTAATGAAGGAGCGCTGACTACCGCTGTCGAAGAGAATGCGGGCCAACATTCTTCTGTTCTTGCTTTCCACCCACGCGGTAACGGTTTGCAGAAGGACAGCCGGTTTGTTGCCCTTCTCGCTCACATGCAGGTTGAGAGGCGTCTTGTCTTTCTTCCGCGTTTCATCCGATCCGCTGGCGGCTCGTCCCGGCAAGTAATCTGGATCACACATAGTGGATACATGCCTTCCTCCACACCTGTCACAACGGAGCGTGCCGCGACACATTCTTGCCGTGTGGTTCGGCTTTGTGCACCGGAAGCACCGGCGATCGGCTTGCAGCCTGCGCTTCTTTTCCTTGAGTTCGATCTTCGCGTTACAGTCTGGTGTGCTGTGCGCCTTTGATTTGCAAAGAAAGCATTCCATGCTGTCCATCCTGCCATGCAAGGCCGTAGCGGTAGCGTTCCGAGTCTTGGCGTTGTTTAGGCGCCTCTTCGGATGTTCATGCATGGGAAAACAATGTGCAGGCTTACTGCCGGCGTCTTCGGGTTGTTCCTTGGATGTTTTCTCCCGGCTCAGCAACCGACATCGGCTCTCGGAGCCGATGTCGGTTGCTGATGTTCCCCCAGCGGTGGCGTTTTCGGCGTTCCCCGAAGACATCTTGTGGTTGAACTCGAGCCTCATGTCGTCCGGAAGCGCACGAAGCAGAACCGGGTAGAGCATGGCACAGTATGACTGATCCGTCACACCCAACGCCCGAAGGCCCCGGATGTGAGCCTGGACGCTGTCGTAGACCCGCCGCAGAGCTCTGACGGTGCGCGATGACGGCACTTGAATGATGTCCATGAGCCCTGTCATGTGGTCCTGTATCAGCTCCGCCTGGTTCCCGAACCGCTGCTGCAGGAGCTCGACGGCGTGGGCGTAGCATTCAGCGGTTGGGTGCAGTCCTGCGATGGCGGCTGCTCCATCACCAGTCAGGGCTGACCTCAAGTAGTTGAATTTTTCTGAGGACGATAGTTCCGGATTTTCATGGATGGCGATCTGAAATTCCTCCCAGAAGGGCTGCCAATTTCTTCGGTGTCCGTTAAACTTGATGAGCTCTAATTTGGGAAGCTTGATTTTTGATGTCACCTTTCTTGCTTCCCGCTCTTCGTTCGGTTTCCCGCTCGTTCATTGGCTGTCCTCCGGTCTCTTCATTTTCCTTTTGAGCTTCGCTAGGCACGTGGAGATCTTGTCAGAATAATCTATCACTTGTGTGAATTCTGCATCGGCTTCTTTTTCGGAAATCAACGACTCGATCGCGGCATCTACGTGGTTGAGTTGGTTCCGAGCGAGGCTTAGACGTTCGATCAATATATCGAGTTTATCGACGGTCGGCGTAGCTGATTGTAATAAATCCTGTGCCTCGCTGAGGAGCCTCGTTACTTGCGTCCGATGCGTTTTTCGTTTTTTCTTGAGGACGTCCATTGCCGTTCAGTCCTGGCTTGCAGTGCTGCTTGTTTGTGTCGGTCTATCGTAGATGTTGCCGTTGATTACCAGGTTTCGCCCGTTCAGTCGTTACGCTCCCTTGTCTGTCTGCTGGCGATTCGATCACACGTTGCTCGTCGGCTCCATTTGTAGTGCAGTAGTTTCTTTCCCGAATTTCGGCACCAATTTTTTTGTTGAGGCAATTGTTGCTTCTTGGCGTTCCGAGATATCGATCAGTCTCAACAAACCCCAAAACTTTTATTTTAAACTACACACACTACACACGTTCCAAACAGACGAGCCACATTCTCGTTCTCCGATCGGTAGCGTTCCAGCTTTCGTTCTGTCCGTCTCCACTTTCCCAGCAGTTGATCTTCGCGGCTGCGTCCGGCCGCTGCGGGAACGAAGTTTACATCTCGCTCCCCGCGCGCGATCGTAAATCGACTCCGCCGAGGCAAGCCGTGGTGTAAGGTTCAGCTCGCTCCTCGCGTGCATCCTCGCCGCAGAGGGAATCCGATGTTGTCCTCGCGAAAGTTCCAACACTGGGTACCGTTTCTGTGTTATCTTTCATTGTGAGGAATTAGGCTGGTAAGTGCCTGCCATTCAAGCTGTTCTCCTCGACATTCACGGGAGACGAAGGAGGTGAAGGACGTCGAACGACCCTCGACGCGATTTGGCGAACATGTTCTCCCCCCTCCCAGATATAATTCGCCTAGAATCCTCAGTCATCTCCAAAAACTAGTTGTCCGGGTCGGGGTGGGAAACGGGTCAGTCGCGTTCGTTCCTTTGCCTTGGTTCTGTCGTGAAAAAAGAAAGCTCTCCCCAAGACGTGCCCCAATACAAAGTCATCTTGGATTCCGTCCGATCGTCTATATGTGACTGTCGTCCACTGTGACTGTGTTATTTGAGATCTTTCTCAAATAAATTATTTTCGGATAACACTGCATCGTGTGGTACCTACAATATATTGTTCGAATGTTAAAACTTGCTAAATCGTATGTCCGTGGCCTGTCCATCGGTAAACACGTAATTTGTGAGCGTGAAAAATGCATGCCCTTCGGTTATCTTCCGTTGTAAATTATTTTCGACTGCTAAGCGCTTTGTCGTTTGACACGCGGTTAACCGGGCGGCGCCGTCAAAACTTATCGTAAAGAAGAAAAAAACGACAACTAACATTCCAGTCGCATTTGTTCTGTCGCGCGCGTACCCAACAAAAGTAGTTTACAGTTGTTGTTTTTTTCCTTCTTTTGTTTTTTTTTATTTTTCAAATGTGGTAAAATGCTTTCTCCGTGTCTTCGGGAAACTACATTCACCATAAAACACAAAATGCAGAGGAAAAAGACGATAATTTAGCCGCCAGCATAGTTTGAAACTGCGCCTACGCAGGCTGCGCCTGTCGAAATCACAGTCCACTCGTTTAGGCATAGCAGGGACGCCGGTGAAAGCCTAGCCTCAAACCCAGTCACTGGGCTCGAAAACGGTTTGTTATCCCTGGGGTCGAGTGTTTCTTGGAAAGATGTATATTGAAAAGCTGTGTGCTCCGGCAAAATAGGAGATTCCAAACTTTTATTCCAATGTAACATCTTTTAATTCCATCTCTGAATAAACCAATTACAGCCTAGAAGGCAAAGCATATTGATCACAACTCGAATAATGCTCGATGGCGTCTGGGAGATAATCCCACAAAGTACGGCCATTGTGGATGCGGTGCTCGAGTACTAGTGGAGGAGACAGAAACCCTCCAACGGTAATTGACTGTAACATAGATCTGGCTAAATGTCTATTTTTATATTTGTTATTAAGAAAACATAATGGATCATGTTTTTCTAGGCTTTGAATTACCCGTTTTGAAGGTTTCATCGAGAGCAATTTGGAGCGAATCAAGGATAACACTTTGTTTTAATTGCCGCTAAAATATTGCACAATTTTGATCTCCTTAATATTTAAGAAAAATCCAAGCGCAATGCAGAAAGCCCTTACAAATGTTGAGCGCGAACTTTTTGTTAAAAGGAAAGAGTGTAAAATACCATGTTTAAAACGTTTCAGCCTAAATGATTCATGCTAAGATGTGCTTAAAATATCGGCGTACAATATTTAACTACGAAATGGCTGCGCAAGAGGCCAAGCTGGTAATTTTTGCATCTACGCCCAACTGGGAAATTCGTTGTTCTATCTCCCCTCGGACGCGATTTGTTTTACAAAACTATGAATTTTCGAGCAAAATTAATGTTTATTCCATTGTGTAGACATGCTTTTCATCCTCCATTAAACATGTCACTGAAAAAAAAAAGGCATGACGGCTCTATGACCGTCCTGATTTGAACACCCTGCTATCGACGCATACGAAGGTGAGATATATCATGTATTTTCACATCATGTTCTTTTTTCTTAAATTAATAATTTCGTTTCATTTTACGCTGCAAGGACAGCGCAGACTTTAAAACAGCAGCAGTTCATGATTTTTTAAGATCTTTATTTTAATTATTTTCACAAACGAATGTATTAACTACATATGTTCGATCAGCACCTATTTGATCGTTGCCCTTATGAATTTTAACGGGTGACATCCCTTCCTGCATTGACGTTTCAGTGCAATTATATTTTATTTGTTTGTATTCTCGCTCCTAGAGATTTAAAACATCCAAGGGTTGGTTGCCTAAAGCGAAAACGCATTTTTCTCGAAACGTCGTTAACCCTGCTTTTCATATCGTAGCAATGATTGTACGTCCTAGTAAGCTACCCGCGTAATATAATATAATTTCAATTCCTTTACATATTTATATTTCCCTTTTTACCTGTTGACAAACGTTTTGGTTAATAAAAATCTTATACTACGTCGGTAAATCCATTCGCGACCCCTGCACTTCAGCGGTTTTCCGCGGTGCTCACCGACCGATTCGAGTGACGTCACCGCAGAAGCGCGGCTGCTTTCAGCTTTAGCTGGTGTTTACTGGGCCCGTAACTCTGTCAGCAGTGCAGTCGGCTTCCACGGCGGTGATCAGGTTCGACCACTAATATATGTTGCCTTTTTTTTTTTTAATGATTGTTCAGCGGTTACGGATTGATCGACCTTCACATTTCGTGCTTACGCAGCTCTTGAGGTTGGTTGGCCTTGTGAAGCTGCCATCTTCATACCGCTTTAAGTAAGGAAGGACAGAAAAATGGTCGAAGTGTCGGGTAAAAAACTAAAGTATTTAAAAAATGATTGATGCCAATTTATTAGTTGCCGCATTATTTTCCTCTTGCATTTCCATATGACAGTATCTAGACAAAATTATCTAAGCGCCGCAAATTTACGAAGTTGAATGACCGCGCGCATCTTACCTTTGCAAGGCGTTCTTCAAAGTTCATGATGCTTGCGGCTACTTGTGTTTTGTTAGGACGGTTTGGATGAACTAGACTTATAACATTTATGATTAATTGTTTGTATGCCGTTTTTATTTTGTCTCGTTTCCTTTTGCTTATTCTATGCCCTTGCCAGTCTGTCCAGGGTAGAACGTGAGGGGAAGCAGCGGACACCTGCATAAAATAAAAAATAAAAATGCAGTAAAATTGTTGCAACAACGATCGTCAAAGACTTTAGGCCAATAGGAATAAAAAGAAAAGCATAAAAGAAGAAAACATATATCACGTTTGATCGAAAAGGTGTACTTTCAGAGCTCCACAGCTCTACATTTATTCTACTTACCTATGACGTCATGCATGTTTTGTTTTTTTTTGTTTTTTAATAAGGCGAAATAGTCAATAAACTTTTATTTGGTTGCGTTGCGTGCGTTAACCAAAAAGAAAGGTCCAACCAAGTCATCAATATCGACCCAATGTTTCGAGACCTTCTCGGCCTCGTCTTTATGGATCACTACGGCGATGGCCATTGAGAAGCAGCTTCGTCTTTGTTTTCTAAGGTTGGACTGATGATATTGCCGCGCGCAAGGCTGAGAAAGAAACGCTCGGTCACGGTCCTCCAGAAAGTTCCCGTTTATTCATGTACCGCACGTAACTTCTATCATTTATCCCTGCTTTTGTTTTCTAGAAAGTGCGCGTTCATTCTCGCCCCGATCACGCGACGCTCGAACCGCTTTCGCCGAATCTTCGAGATAGCGGCGCACTCTAGATAAGAGGCCGCCCGCGACCTTGTCGAGTCAGTCTCGCCCTAGCGCTCGATTCTGCTGACACGCCGACTTCGACGCCCGCGACGCTCTGCTTTCTTCTGTCTCCTTTATTTTTGGCACAAGTTCGCCACATTAAACGTTTATTTATTCCTGTTTATTTCTTGTTTATTAGTCACCACCCGTGACATTTTGGTGGAGGTGCGGGGTACCGCATGTTCGTGCAGCGCAGCCCCCCAAGTTCCCGCACTGCAAGTCCGAACCCAAGCTCCCGAGGACCCAACGAAGACCAGATCGAGACTCGATCAAGTCGCCGAACCCAAGGGCTACACCCGGAATACGGACCTTTACCACCCAGGACCAGGCAGCCGACGATGGCCAACCAGTCGCAGACCCCCGCCGCTCCTGCCGTCGTCTACCTACCCGTCGCTCCTCGGACACCGGCTCCATTCCACGGCGAGCAGTACGAAGACGTCGAAGACTGGATTGACCAGTATGAACGCGTTGCCCGCCACAATTGCTGGACAGACGAGCAGCGCCTACACAATGTCTATTTTTCGCTTGAGGGGACTGCCAAGCACTGGTACGAGAATCATGAGTCCTCCCTGACGTCGTGGGACATTTTCAAGAACGATCTCAAGGCTACCTTCATCAACCACCACCGCCGAGAGCGAGCCGAGGACCTACTGCGAACCAGAACCCAGGGCCCCAACGAGAGTGTCACCGGCTTCGTAGAGGACGTCCTGCACCTGAGCACCCGCGCCGACCCTCGGGCTACAGAGGAGAAGAAGCTACGAATCCTTATGCGGGGCGTGAGAGAAAACATCTTTGGTGGCCTTGTCCGCAGCCCTCCGACAACTGTCGAAGACTTTGTCGCCGAGGCAACGAACATCGAGCGTGCCCTGCAAGCCCGAGCCAGCCACTACCAGAGGCTACCCGGCGTCAGCGCGGTTCCGCCGTCCGCTTGCGACCTTGGGTCCAGCATCCCAAGCATTCGCGAGATCATTCGCGACGTCGTCCGGGAGGAGCTGCGAAAGCTACTACCCGCCGCGGACCGACCAGCTTCGCTCTCCGTCGCTGAGGTCGTGCGGGAAGAGGTGCAGAGAGCCATTCAACCAGAGGCTCCCATCAGCGCAGCAGTCTCCGAAGAACCCGCGCTAACTTACGCCGCAGTGGCCCGACGGCCACCGCCTCCTCCTCGCGCCTATGTCGCGCCGCCCCGACGCCAGTCTCCTGCACCGCAGCACGACCGACGCCACGACGACCAGCCCCAGTACGCCAGCCAGGAGCCCCGTGCACCCCGGAAGACCGATGTGTGGCGAACGCCCGACCGACGCCCTCTGTGCTTCCACTGCGGGGAGGCAGACCACACCTACCGCCGATGCCCATACCGTCGACTCGGGCTGCGCGGATTCCACCCAAGCGACCCGCGCCCCCGGTATGGTGAACGCCCTCGGGAGATCGACGAGTACCTGCGACGACCCCAGTCCCCCGAGCCTGCGTCCCGCCGAGAGATCCGGTCGCCGTCACCGCGACGTCCAGCTTCGCCAATGCACCGACCCCGACGTGAAAGCCTGTCGCCCCTCGCTCCTCGCCGGGGAAACTAGGCGCGGCAACCCCTGGAGGTGGAGTTGCCGAAGACGACCGACGTAAAGAGCCTCCACGAACGACGGAGCGCTCCCACTCTCCCGACGATACGCATCACAACGACGCTCCTGCTTCGGTGTCCAACAACTTAAACGTTGTTATTGACGGCCTCGACTCATCGGCACTCGTGGACACCGGAGCAGACTACTCGGTCTTGAGTGGGAGGCTCTCTCGCTGCCTGCGAAAAGTCATGACGCCGTGGGATGGACCCCAAATACGAACCCCCGGAGGACATCTCATCACGCCAGTCGGGAGATGCACTGCTCGCGTCGAGATCCACGGTGAAACGTGCCCTGTGAAGTTCGTCGTCCTGCAAGACTGTTCGAAGGACGTTATCCTCGGAATGGACTTACTCTGCGAGTATGGCGCCGTCATCGACCTCGGGGCAAACCAGTTGACGCTGCGGAAACTTGTTTTACCGCCGGTGGAGACCAACACAACATCAACCGCGATCCGAGTTATCGCCGACCATGTGAACCTACCGCCGCGGTCGAGTGTTTTCGTCACCGTTATGGCCGACGCCGCCATGCACGGTGAAGCTCTTCTGGAAGGCAGCGTCCAGCTGCTCCTCGAAAAAGGAATTGGCGTCGCAAGAGGCGTAACGGATCTCCAAGAAAGACGTACAACTGTTCTTGTGACGAACTTTCGAGAGGAGCCGCAACACCTAACGAAGGGTACCACCGTGGGCCACGTCGAGGAGCTTCAAGCGCCAGCGGTGGTCACCGCAATCTCCGAGGAAACCTCGTCGCCACAGCAGAAAAGCACGACGCCGCCGCCGCTCGACATTGACCCCGAGCTCCCAGCTACGAAGCGCCGGCAACTGATTGATCTCCTTGCCGAATACAGTGACTGTTTTGCCACGACATCAAAGATTCGCCAAACACCAATGGCGAAACATCGCATTGTTACCGACGACGACGCACTTCCTGTCCCCCAGTCGCCGTATCGGGTCTCCTTAAAGGAAAGGAAAGTGATTCAAGATCAAGTCCAGGAGATGCTCGACGACGACATCATTCAACCCTCAAGGAGCCCATGGGCGTCCCCAGTCGTCCTTGTAAAGAAGAAGGACGGAACCCTGCGGTTCTGCGTGGACTATCGTCGACTGAACGCCGTGACAAAGAAGGACGTCTATCCGCTCCCCCGCATCGATGATACGTTAGACCGACTGCGCCACTCCCGATATTTTTCGTCGATGGACCTGAAGAGTGGTTATTGGCAGATTGAAGTCGACGAACGTGACCGGGAGAAAACTGCCTTCGTCACTCCCGACGGACTATACGAATTCAAAGTGATGCCGTTCGGACTTTGTACAGCACCAGCCACCTTCCAGCGCGTCATGGACACCGTGCTGGCAGGTCTGAAATGGCAGAGCTGCCTCGTCTACCTGGACGATGTCGTGGTACTCTCACGAGATTTCGACGAACACCTCAGACGACTTCGAGCCGTGCTTCAAGCCATCAAGACCGCCGGCCTGTCACTCAAGCCAACAAAGTGTCGTTTCGCCTATGGGGAACTAAAGTTCCTTGGCCACGTCGTGAACAACAAGGGTGTTCTACCTGACCCCGAGAAGACCCGCGCCGTAGCTGCATTTACGCCGCCGTCTGACAAGAAGGCCGTGAGAAGATTTCTCGGACTCTGTGCCTACTACAGGCGCTTTGTCCGAGACTTCGCCAAGCTATCCGCACCGCTGACACACCTCACGAAGGACGCCGTAAAGTTCGAGTGGACAGAAGAACACCAGAGGTCATTCGACGAGCTCAAACGAAGACTCCAGACGCCCCCGATTCTTGGCCATTTCGACCAGTTTGCTGAAACCGAGATCCACACCGACGCCAGTAACACCGGACTGGGTGCGGTACTAGTCCAAGTGCAGGACGGAGCTGAGCGAGTTATCGCATACGCAAGTCGGACGCTGTCTAAAGCGGAGAGGAACTATTCAACGACCGAAAAGGAGTGCCTCGCTGTCGTATGGGCAATAACGAAGTTTCGCCCATATTTGTATGGAAGTTCTTTTCGCGTAGTCACAGACCACAACTCGCTCTTCTGGCTGGCGAATCTGAAGGACCCCTCCGGACGCCTCGCTCGGTGGAGCCTACGACTGCAGGAGTTCGACATGGCCGTGGTGTACAAGTCCGGCCGGAAGCACAATGACGCCGACTGCCTGTCAAGGGCCCCAGTCGAGGCCGGTCCTGCCTGCACCAAAGAGGACGACGATGAGTGTTTCCTCGGCGCTCTGGATGCAAGCGACATGGCAGCACTCCAACGAGACGACCCTGAGCTGCGAGCACTCATCGAACACCTAGAGGGGCAAGGAAGCGCCGTTCCCCGCGGTTTTGTTCGAACACTGCCAACCTTCTCCATCCGACAAGGCGTACTGTACAAGGAGAACTTCAGCGACAGCAACACGGCGTGGCTGTTGGTGATCCCTTCCAGTCTTCGAGAAGAAATTTTTCAAGCCTGCCACGATGACCCGACGGCGGGACACCTTGGTTACAGCAGGACTCTTGCGAGGATACGCGAAAAGTACTACTGGCCCAAGCTTGCGAAGACAGTACACCACTACACCCGATCTTGCCACGAGTGTCAACGAAGGAAGAAGCCACCGACGAGACCGGCAGGACTTCTTCAGCCTATTGCGCCGCCATCTGCCCCATTCCAGCAAATCGGTATGGATTTACTCGGACCTTTCCCACCGTCGACGCAAGGAAACCGATGGATAATCGTCGCAACCGATTATCTCACGCGGTACGCCGAGACGAAAGCCCTTCCATCAGGAACGGCTGTTGAAGTCGCCAAGTTTTTCATCGAGTCCATTGTCCTCCGGCACGGCGCTCCCGAAGTCCTGATCTCAGACCGTGGATCATCATTCATGGCCCAGCTGACGCTAGAAGTCCTTCGTCTCAGCCACACCAGCCATCGTCGCACCACGGCGTACCACCCGCAGACCAACGGGCTGACGGAGAGACTCAACAAAACCATCGCCGACATGATCTCCATGTACGTCGACGTGGAGCACAAGACATGGGACGAGGTGTTGCCGTACGTCACATTTGCCTACAACACGGCCGTACAAGAGACCACCGGAGTGACACCCTTTCAACTGGTGCATGGGCGCAAAGTAACGACCATGCTGGACGCGATGCTGCCCCATGAGCCAGCTGACAGTGAGAGCGACGACGCCCAGGTGGTTTCTCAACGGGCCGAAGAAGTCCGCCAGCTCGCCCGACTCAGGATTCAAGACCAGCAACGCGCCGACGCGGGCCGCTACAACCTTCGTCGCAGGGACGTTCACTTCCAGCCCGGAGACAGGGTGTGGGTTTGGACGCCCATCCGTCGCCGCGGCCTCAGTGAGAAACTGCTGAAACGGTACTTTGGACCATACAAGGTACTTCGTCGCCTCGGCGAGCTGAACTACGAGGTGATGCCCGACGGAACACGAACATCGTCACGCCGCCCACCACGACCTGAGGTCGTCCACGTCGTGCGCCTGAAGCCGTACTACGCTCGATAGGACTGTGGACCTTTTGTGGTCCAAAAGACTCTTTAGTTTATCGTTCTTTTTTATTTTGATTTGTTTTACACTGCATCGGGGCGATGCACTTTTAAAGGGCGCAAGGCTGAGAAAGAAACGCTCGGTCACGGTCCTCCAGAAAGTTCCCGTTTATTCATGTACCGCACGTAACTTCTATCATTTATCCCTGCTTTTGCTTTCTAGAAAGTACGTGTTCATTCTCGCCCCGATCACGCGACGCTCGAACCGCTTTCGCCGAATCTTCGAGATAGCGGCGCACTCTAGGTAAGAGGCCGCCCGCGACCTTGTCGAGTCAGTCTCGCCCTAGCGCTCGATTCTGCTGACACGCCGACTTCGACGCCCGCGACGCTCTGCTTTCTTCTGTCTCCTTCTTTATTTTTGGCACAAGTTCGCCACATTAAACGTTTATTTATTCCTGTTTATTTCTTGTTTATTAGTCACCACCCGTGACAATATGGTGAAGCCCGTTTGCGGGGTAGCTTGAATGTGTAGTGATATTAATACGTCTTTGGCGGGCGTTCTTGTCAGCCTCACTGATTTATGTGTTCTTAAAATTATTGCGGTAGTCCTTGACGTCGCAGTGTTTAGCGATCACCGATATAAAATAGAGCGCAAAATAGACCCTCCGATACAGCCTGAAGTCATTGCATCCAGGATCTAGCGTCTTTGGTACAGCCAGCTGTGTAAATCATAGTTTGTAGGAGTGGTTCTCTTCCATAGCATACGCAGAATCCCAAATGTAGTACATGTGCCTCCTAGCTGCCGCTGTTATTACACTCAAGAAAGACGCCAAGGCATTCGCGCCTGATGATGATTGTGCAGAGTTGCTTAAAGGGGCAGTGCAACGATTTTAATGTTGGAAGAATGGGCAGTGTTCATTTTTTATATTATTTATGAAAGCCCAAGCGACCAAAAACGCGTCACTTTTCCCCGAAGAACTGCTATTCTTCTACGTAATCCCAAAGCAAAGAACGGATTATTGGCCGATCTGCAGCCGCCTGCCGCGGTTACGGGAACTAAAATGGCAGCGTCCCTGGGGGATATGCGAAAGTCAACAAAACCTGTCCCCCTCCGCTGCTACACTCGCCGGCAGCCTCGTTGCGAAACGTCCTTTGTGTCGATCGCTCGCCGCGACCTTCGACGATGCTAATCCTTTTGAAAGTCGACAATCACGGAGGAATCGGCTGGGGTCTCTGAACAGAGGGTGCAAGAGGAAACCACGTGAACCCCCAGAGTACGCCACTCGAAAGTCGACGTGGAGAGTTAAGAGGCACTTTGACCATCGATTTTTTTTTTCATTTTTTTAAAATAAGCATTAGCGCTCACAAGAAAATGCGGTTTTCTGTTTTTTCGTTTCATAGGTGAGGCAGAATAATTTCCGCAGTTAATTGACCTAAATCTGAAAATTGTTGCAACGTTCCTTTAATGACGTGTTTTGTTCAGTTTTTGCACAGGAAATCGGTAACACATTTTGCACTGCTCCTCGTGCTTTTCTCATATCCATGACTGGAATTTCTTTCGAACTTGCTGGCATTGAAAACTTAATGGAAAACCTTATATTTTTTTTCTCAGCAGGTATAAATGAAATAAAGGTAAATATATTGAAAAATACCAAAAAATATCGAGTATGATAGGGCTAAATTGTTTCACAGTTTCTTTAACCGGTATTTTTCCATACGACTGGAAGGTGGGGAAGGTTGTTTCAATTTACAAAAATGGCGGCAAGTGCTCTTCCTCAAACTACCGCCCATCTTCCTAACAGGCGTCTCGTGTAAGCTAAGGAAACACATCACCCACTCTAAAATCCTTCATTCTCTGAGAAAGAACAACTTCATCAATTCCTCGTAACACGGTTTTTGGAAAAAATGCTCATGTGAAATTCAGCTTGCATTTTTCTTTCATGAACTGCATGTTAACCTCTACTCAAATATTCTTACTGACTTCATACTTCTAGAGTTTTCCAAAGCATTTAATAAGGTTCCTCATAGACGTCTTATATTCAAATTGTCTCAACTGAAGTTATTTCCCTCGGTCCTAAACTGGATCATTAACTTTATTTCCCACCGACAGCAGCTAGTAACCGTTAACCAGGCCTCAACTTCTGTTCCAGAAGTCACTTCAGGTGTTCTTCAGGGATCGGTTCTCGGCCCAATTCTCTTTCTAATATACATTAATGAACGACCCTTATTCATCTCATCGCATGTTCGTTTCTTCGATTGTGTCATTTATCGTCAAGTGACTTACCCATCCAATTATCTCTCATAAAAATGATTTAATCGTATCGAAGCATGGTGTGAAAAATAGTAGATGTCCCTAACGTTCAGAAGTGCAAGCTCGTGTCATTTACACGTCCTTTAAACGCTTCTGTATTTTCTTTTTCGTGTAACAGCATACCATTGCAAAATAGCGATTCGTATAAGTATCTCGGCGTACACATTTTATATGATCTCTTTTGGGCCATTCATATCAGCCGCACTATCTCCTCTTCTAATCGATCTCATGACAAGCTTTCTGAGACACGCAGTTTTAGTTCCCGATTCTCGCCACACGTGGCGTATCAACCTTCAGCAAGATAGAGTGCCTTTATAAGTTCATACACACGCGAGCAAGGTAAACGGAGAATTCGAAGCGCGCGACCGCCTATCTGAACCTCCTCTCCTGTGAATCTCTCCGGCCTCCCACCCTTTTTACCGTTTGCGTCTGGCCAAATACTTTACTAAGGGGAATACATTCCGCTTCTCTGATTTGCATTAGACAGAACGCCTACAGCGCCGAATCCAGCTCTGACGGAGAAAAAAATCCGCGCCGAGTCTTCTTTTTTTTTTGTTTTTTTTTTTTTGTTTTTAGTTTTGGCAAATAAGCGATCATCATTATCAGTCGCAGACATTTCACGGCTACGCGCTATGCTATGCCGGAGGTCGGTGCGCCAGTGCAAGCCAGTGTCTCGAGGTGTGGTTGGTTGGAAAATGTCTTTAATATAATTATAAGGAGATCTACGCTCTCCGATCTTGACGTAAGTCATCTTCTTTGAGCGAATGAGTTTATGTTATTTTTTTTTAGATAAATTGTGTGAGTTTGGCCTCCTTCACGTATGTGAAAAAAGAATCGAGGGCCGCCTTGCGACGCTCAGGGGATCCAGCGGGAAGGACCCATCCTTCAAGGCTATTCGGTCGCATTTCTCGAGGTGAGAAACAACGTCAAATGTGTTGCGTGGTGTTTTCGTTTGATACTTTTTCGGAACGATGCACACGATATACCCTGAGTTTCTAAGCAAACATTAGTTTAGTTTAGGTTTCTGAATTTGGCTTTTAGAAAGAAAAAATCTCTCCAATTATGTGCATTTTGCCGTTTTGCGTTCAAGAGACATTCTGTTATTTTCTGTATTCCGTATGTTATTTCAGTGATGTGCGCCACTAGTATGGTATAGTTTTGGAATTTGTATCATCTAAACAAGGAAACACTATTGTTTGTTTTTTCTTGTTTTCTAAGGTGCTACCGGCTGTTGGTCAGCAAAGAATTTTGTCTTTAATCCTGAGTTTTAGTCTTTATTTATTTGGCTTTGGAGAGCCGCGACACTGCGGAAAGGCAGCAGCCCTTACCATGGAGGCCCCCGGTGCCGGGTCTAGCGAACATGATAATGTGGTGAGTATATACATGCATGATGACGACGACATGGATTCTTGGTATTAAAGAGGATGACAGTCCGATTCGCAGAAGTCCAAATTTCGTGGAGGTGGCTTGGGCGAGTCAGCAGCGAGCCATTGGGATCTGGCACGCCGTTGGATCGGTGCATGAAGGAGTCCTAGGAACATGATGGCGGTGTTGCTCACTGGCGTTCACTGGGGTTGAAGCATCAGACTTCAAGGAGGTGGCCCAGTCAAAGTAGAAGCTGCCGCTTCCGAGGAACCAGGGCTCAGATTGAGGCACCGCCGTCGCCCGTTGTGTCATCCTCTCAACGTTGTCGTCGTTGTGTTCTTTATTTATACGCGTATATATGTATAAATAAAATAAGATTGATAAAAAGACACACAATCGAACGGCCAGCGGCGCGCCGTTCTAGTCATATTTCTAGTTATTTCTAGCTATACACGCCTCAAAGACTTTTGTTCAGTTTGTGTCTGTAACCAAGCTAACGTTATGTACACAGGCAAATTGAAAGCAAAATATATACAATGCAAGTGTCTCTGACCCTGCATAACAATTGCATGTATTTGAAATCCAGGACACAAACTTTGATTGTAGACATCTAATTATTATATAGTCATATTATAACAGTCACATTATTAGTCAATATGCTGTCACGAACGCATCGTACAAGCCTTTTTTTTTCGATAAGCCTATGTAAAGGCTCCTTGGCCGCAAGCTACTTGGTGCACGGTGGAGTGCTATCTTTACAGGGGCAAAAAAACGGGCCGAATTTGAAAGTCTCGAGGAACAATAAGTATTAATTAAAATACCAAACTTTTAACTGTAGTGTGCGCAGGTATTAGAGTCGGCAGGTATTATATTCCTCGGGAACTTTACGATTCTTCATTTCAGTGAGAACAAATTTAAAGTTTTGTGAAAGTGGCCCATAGGACCCAATGCAACAATATTATGTCGGGCCTAGGAATAAAAAGTATACAATCCTGAAATTCAAGTAGGTATTAAATAAAAGTGTATTAGCGCCCTCTATATATATCCCGGGGAACTTAAGGATTTCTGCAGTAGTTTGGCTGAAATTATCATTTTACCGCGTTTTGCTGAGAATAGCCAAGAGAGGGCGCAAGGAGACCGTGTCCAGGAATGCTAGGTATGCTAAGCTGTTCGAAGCGTAACTTTAAAGGGTAACTGCAAAGAAAAAAAAATAGTTTTTTTTTTCAATAACGTAATTGGGACAAGCATGTGAGAAAACGCTAGCCTCTTGTAACTTCTGTGTTTTTGCACCTAGTAACGTTGGTTCTGTGCGAACTGCGCGCAAAATGGACCCTGAATTGAAGCATCAGCTTCTTGGCCGCTGCGAGCAACTGGATCTTCGGCCACACGAAGATACGCGCGAAGGACGATTGCCAGCAACAAAGACGGCGCTCTTGGTAGGAAAAGCGTCGGGACCGCCCAGTGTAAAACTCGATGGTCTCCGGAGTGAAAGGATGAGAACATACCTGGACACGTTTGTCGCTACGCGAACGCCCGATGGCGTCTAACCAAATAGCATTCAGCTTGTCATCTTTCGAGGCTACAGGGCTGGTGGAATATTCAATGTCACAATCTGACAGCACTTTAGATAGGAACGGCGCCGCTTTGTAGGAACTGACGTCTTCAAAAAGTCTGCATATGCACGCGCAAAAAAAAAGAAAAAAAAAAAGCACGCTGACAAAGCAAAAAAAAAAACAAAAACGAACGTAACAAACCACGCTATGAAATTAAAAACCCCGCGTAGCTTCCTACCACTAACACCTGCGACAGCTGCTAAACACACACTACTTCACTTCAAGAAGTCTCACTCAAGAACCTGGGTCAGCAGGAAACACTGATCACTTAGGCGGTACGGCTGGTCGAGGTAGGCGAGACAGGCGGGAGCTGAGACAGCGGCCATGCTTTTGTTTGTTATGTTATGAATCCAAACGAAAAATCCCGTCTTGTAAGCCTTCTGTAAAGAATACTTACTCTCATTACTTGGGATTTTCTAAATGTAAAATTATGCCGCTCAAAACGAAATTACAACATATCACAAAGGCTTAACAACCAACACGTAAGCTGTCAATCAATATCTTGGCGAATGTGAAGAGCTGCTATCGCACGTCACTCCATGACGTATAACAGTCACTCCGTGAGCTTTAATACCAGCTTTGTGGCGCGCGATTTAAAACGGACGAAATAGCCGCAAACAAAAATCAGTCTCCCGCAATAAATATTGCTGTAAAAAAAATGTTTATTTTTCGCGGAAAAATTGTTTTGTAAAATGCTTGTCTCCATTGCGCTGTTTAAAAAAATACTTTTTTTTTCTTCGCAGTTACCCTTTAAACTGGCCCCTCCTCATCTAAAGGTGCTGCCTAGTCATCCCTCGTCTGTCCTAAGCTAGAGTTCGCATCTGCTATCTGGGACCCACATAAGGCTTATCTCACCAATTACATTGAATCAGTCCAGAACCGTGCATTACGTTTCGCTCACTCAGATTATTTTTCGTTCACAAGCGTCTCTTCTCTTAGAATTCCTGTCAGTCTTCCACTCCTTTTTGCACGTCGCAAACTTGCTACGCTATCTCTTTTTCACCAATTTAATTGCAGCCCGGGCTTCCGGTATCATACATCTCATCTTCAGAACTCCGCCATCATCGTACTGACCATACGCTCAACATATGGCACGCCCAAAAGCAAGAACAGTTACTTTTCGAAAATTCTTTATTTTTACGCACTGTAATTCATTGGAACTGTCTTCCCTCAAACGTTGTCACAACTAATAGAGCAACGTAATTTAAGGAACTTTTAATATATCTTGTATTCTAGATTTGTGCAAAACTATTTTGTGCGTACATTTCTCATTTACTTTGATGCCTTTGACTTCGAAATTTTTTTATGCGATTTTTCTTCGTGAGTTTTCGCCAGACGCTTTTGTGTTTTCTGCCCATCTATATGTAACACCCCCAAGGGTGTGTTTAAGGCATTTAAATAAATAAATAAATAAATAAAAAGAAAAGCTAAGCCTCACGAATGGTACGGGCGTCAGCACCTGTGCGGCCGAGAGCAGCTCACGCTGAACCTAACCTTAGGCCTCACTGGGAGAACATCCGTTGGGCGCGGTGCGTAAAAACAATTATGGCGCAAATGGAGGAGGAAAGCACATTTGACGAACCTGACATGCGGAACGAACAAGAAAAATACACGGAGGACGTGACCGCGGATTTGGGTGAGGACAGCAGCAGGACCCTGTATCAAAACGGCCCGTTGTTTCTATTCATCAAGGACCGCGGGGAGGTTGAAAAAAAAATGAATGACGTTTACAATTCACCGTAACGCCGAAATAGCGCGCAGCACTTGAGGAGGAGGAGGGGAAGGTACGGAGAGGAGTCTATACTCCTCCTCCTCATCCGTACCCTCCCTTCCTCCTCTCCTGCTCGCCTCTAATTCAGCGGGAAATTTTCGCTAAATATTCCCGATAAATTTAGTGGAGAAAATATTCAGGTAAATTTAGCGGGGAATTTTTTGCGCTCAATTTAGCCGGGAAATTTTCCCGCTAAATTTAGCGGGAAAGTTTTTCCGCCAAATTTAGCAGGGAATTCGTTCGGCTAATTTTAGCGTGGAATTCTTTCCGCTAAATTTAGCGGGAAAATTTTCCCGCTAAGCTTAGCGGGGAACTTGTTTTGCCAAATTTAACGGGGAATTTTTTCGCTATCTTTCTGAATTTAGCGGGAAACGTTTTCCACTAAATTTGGCGGAAACACTTTCCCGCTGAAATTAGCGGGGAAATTTTCCTGTTAAATTTAGCGGAAAATTTTTCCCGCTAAAATTAGCGGGGGAAATTTTCCCGTTGAATTTAGCAGGGATTTTTTTCTGCTAAATTTAGCAGGGAAATTGTTTCGCTAAATTTATTGGGGCATTTTTTCCGCTAGATTTAGCGGAGAAATCAAATTTAGCCGGGAAAATTTTCCGCTAAACTTAGCGGTGAAAGTTTTCCGCTAGATTAGTGGGGAGACTGGCCCATAAGGGGGGGGGGGGGGGCAATGCGCGGTGACGTCGCCTGTCATTCTCGTGACGTCACCATGGGAAACGTCTCATTACGCACCGCGCGGTTACGTTGACGGCGACAGCGACGCCGACGCCGCTCAAGCCGGAAACGGACGCCTAAGAGCTGCGCTCTAAAACAAAGCAGAGAGCCGTCATGGCGGCTCGATGGGGCAAGCTGCTAACAACAGACGTTCGAGGGGAGATGCTGAAGGTTTCCAGAGAAGAAGTCATTCCCCAATACAGTAGGACGAGTATAGGGGGTCGTCTTCAGGCCGAGGACCGGGATGAAGGTAGCTTCATGAACGGACCGAGCCATAGCACAAAGTCAGGTGATGGCAAGCAGAATACCAGTCAAAGAGTTCTATTTAGAGGTGACAATGCAGACGCAGTGGCACAAACCCTAATTGTGGCAAGCACGACGAACAAAGAATCAGCTCGGAACTTTATGAGGTTAAAGTGGTCTAGCTGGGGACTACGACCTACGACCTTCTACCATACGTCAAAGCAATACCCGGAACAGTAAGAGAAGTGATACACGGGATCGAGGCAGAGACGTTTGAACGGGAGCTGATGGATCTACTGTCCGTGAACGGACAAGACATACTGTACGCCAGAATGCAGAGAAAGTTCAACTCGCCTCTGCTGACCTTTAAGGGGCCCCACGTGCCCTTCTATTTGGACGTCGGCAGTGCATACGCACGATGCAGACTGTCATGGGTGTGAAGCTGGGAAGAAAATAAGAAAAAAAGGAGGAGCAAAGAGGAAGAAGAGGAAGAAAAGGATCGCGAGGAACGGCGGGCAGGTGAAACAGTTCTGACCCGACGCTTCTTGAAACCGGCAACGCTCCGACTCCTGAAGCCTTACCGAAACCGGCCCCGCTCCGGTTCGTGAGAACCCGGTGACGCTCCGGCTACAAAAGCACCACCGAAACCGGCCCCGCTCCAGTTCCTGAGAGCCCAGCAACGCTCCGGTTCCTGAGAACCCGGCAACGCTCCAATCCCTCAGGCCACGACGAACTCGGCAACGCTCCGGTTCCAGAAGCCACGACGAACCCGGCAAAGCTCCGGTTCCTGAAGCCACAACGAAGGTCGCAACGCTCCTGAAGCCCCGCCACGTCAGGCGAGAGTCGAGATTTTGTGGGGTCTCGACCACGGGGACTCTGGTCTGCTTTGGACTTTTCTTTTGTTTGATAATTACCTCCTGATTTCCGTTAATTATTTTAATAACTATGCACATGCCTTTGTTTTACCTGGTCTTGTCTCAATCATTTCACGTGTCGGACCGGCCGAACGTGACAATTGGGGCGAGCCTGCCAGGATCCCATTGACCATCATCTGGGACACACACTAATTGGTCGAGTCAAGAAGACTAGCCTGGAGAACGAGAAATTAATGGCGGTGGGAAAGGAGTTCGGTTATCACGGACACGAGTTGAAGAAATGGATGGAGGACGAAAAAGCTAGATTAAAAGAAGAAAGCGCGTGGGCGCGACAGGAACGCGAGGAGGAATGTTTCCGGTTGGACAAAGAACGCGAAGTTCTGCAACTTCGGTTGGCAGTACAGGGCGCAGCGGCGCCACGTCAGGATGCAGTCCAGGGTATAGGTGAAGGAGAGGCTACTAACGGTTGCCGTGACAGTCGGCGAGACGCGACACTTTAGCCCTCATAAGTTAATTCCTCAGTTCGAAGAAGGAAGGGATGACTTAGACAGATATTTGCTACGCTTTGAACGTACTGCAACGGGAATGGGTTGGCCTCAGCAGAAATGGGCGACGACTCTGAGTTCATACCGTAATGGTGAAGCGTTAACATAGTGGGTCGGTTGTCGCCAGAAGACGCACTGGACTATGCGAGAGGGAAGGTAGCACTGCTTCAAAGGTTCCGCTATACTAAAGAAGGGTATAGAGAACGGTTTAGGGATGCAAAGCCCGAAGAGGGGAAGAGGGAGAGACGAGGAGACAGTTTGCCGCCCGTCTCGCCGGGTATTTTGACAGGTGGGTTGAGACGGCCAATATTCAACACACGTTCGAAGCCCTCCGTGACCAGGCCTTGGTCGAGCAGTTTCTGCTCACTTGCTCCACCAAGTTAACTATCTTTCTCCGAGAGAGAGGATGCCAAAGCTAGCAAGAAGTTGCGTCAAAAGCGGACCTCTTCCTAGAGGCTCAGGCCCAACTTACTACGAGTAAGTCGAAAATCGACGACACGAGCAAGCAGTCTAGTTTGGCGGTAGCAGATAAGTCTAAAACAGGAGGGGGCAGGAAAGCTTTGCGTTGCTTTTTATGCAACGAAATTGGGCACAAGGCGGAAAACTGCCATGGACGTCCGCCGACCACCAAAGGAATTACTTGCCGGCACTGCGGAAAAACTGGACACCGTGCAGATAGCTGCAGGTCAAAGCCTAGCGACTGTCATCATGCGTCATGTCTGTGGACGAAGTCAAGAAACGGAGAGGCGACCGAGCTCGAAGATGGCTTTGTTACCCTCAAGAATGGTGACAAGATTCCGGTTGTCTACTTGTCAGTAGGACATCCTCCTAAGTTTCTAGTGGAGAATCTACCAGTTGTAGAGGGAGATATAAGTGGCCACAGAATAACTGTCCTCAGGGACAAGGAATGCAACACCGTCGTTGTTCGCCAGAACTTGGTTCCGAAGGAAGCGTACACGGGAATATTGAGCCCGGTATTTCTAATGGACAAAACAGTAAGGTACAGTGCACCCCAAACTTAACGCCGCCACTGGGTTCCCAAACATTGAGCTCGTGTCGGCTACTTACTGTTAAATTTGTCACCATAACGTTCGGGATGCCTTCTCGGGATGGGTTAGAAATAAGGAACCTAAACATCTTTCAGATAGTTCAATCGGCCTCTGTACGGACTGTCAGAAACGGCAAATGCCGCGGCGGCGTTAAGTTTGAGGCGCACTGTACCTTCCCGAGGCCGAGATTATGGGTAGTACACAATACTACACAGGCAAGTTAACAGCAAAGTGTGTAAGGGACCCTCTGTACGATCTGGTGTTGGGAAATGTGCCACTTGTACGAGATGCCAATGACCCGGATCAAAACTGGAGTTTGAATGGGAAAACGAGGGAAGCTCGTATGTCGGCGGCAGAGCCACTCGATGAACGGAAAACCGGGACGGAAGGCGTCCTGCCGAACGAGACACACGTGGAGTATCTAGAACGCTCTGCTGGCGAATCTTTACTGGAACGGGGCGATAGAGTTCATGGGCACCGCGGGAGCAGTGCAGGCCAAGCGGCCTACATGTCGACCCGCGCCATCGCCTCCTGAACTGCGAGTACCGGAGGTACCACTGCTGAAAACAACTAAAGAGGAGGTCATCCAGGAGCAAAAAAAATGACGAAACTCTGAAGAAATGCTTCCACGACGTTGGGAAAGTAATCAAGAAGCACAGGGGCAGAACGAAGTACGAATTTTTCATAAGGAATGAGCTGTTGTACAGGCGCTGTACATACAGCTCCGGAAGAAAAACGGAAGAAAAAGGCGAACTGTCGTCGGGATGGCACATGACAGAATAATGTCAGGCCACCAGGGTGTGAGCAACACAATAGCCCTAGTATCGGAAGAGTTCTTTTGGCCGGGTGTCCAAAGCGACATTAAGAGGTGCGTGCGGTCGTGTGACACTTGCCAACGGACGGTCCCTAAAGGGAGAGTAGGCAAGGCCCGCTTAGGTGCCATGCTGACGATTGTAACTCCCTTTCAGAGGGTGGCCATTGACATCATTGGTCCGATCGCTCCCAGATCAGACTCGGGGAAACGATACATCTTAACCATGGTGGATATGGCTACTCGATACCCCGACGCGGTAGCCTTGAAAACCACCGGGAGTCCGGTAGTAGCGGAAGCTTTAGTTTACATGTTTACGCGACACGGCGTACCGAGAGAGGCCCTTAGTGACCGTGGCACCGCGTTTACGTCAGACTTGATGAAGGAAGTGGGTCGTCGGCTGTCAGTGAGACGCCTTTTGACTACCCCCTATCATCCGATGAGCAACGGGTTGGTAAAGAAATTTAATAAAACTTTAAAGTTGATGCTACGTAGAATGTGTCAGGAGAGGCCCAAGGACTGGGACCGGTACCTGCCAGCGCTGTTGTTCGCTTATTAGGAGGTACCCCACTCCAGTTTGAGATTCTCTCCGTTTGAGTTGTTATATGGGAGAACGGTACGGGGGCCATTAACTGTACTGAGACAAGTGTGGTCCAACGAGGCGTTGAACGAGGAAACAAAAACGTCATACAGCTACGCCATGGAGCTGAGAGACAAACTGGAGCAGACCTGCAAACTGGCACACCAGTGCTTGGATGAAGCCAAGGTAAAATACAAGGCATATTATGATCGGAAGAAAGCCATCCGAGAAATGAAGGTAGGGTATAAAGCACTAATCCTCCCGAGCGACAACAATCTGCTCATGCAATGAATGGGTCCCTTCATCGTCATGGCGCGAAGAAATGAAGATGACTATGAGTTGGAGATTGCCAGAACAAGGAAAGTCTTCTATGTAAACATGCTAAAAAATATGAAGAGAGGGCCGATATTTACCCGGTGGCGCCGAGCTGCAGCGCGGCAACAGCAACTGATGATAACAAAAACGACAAGGAAGACGCTATAGACGACGTCCCGACTCTGTCCCTGACAAGACAACAAAACGGGCAAGATGTACTGGTAAATACGGCCCTGAATACAGAGGAGAAGAAACAAGTTGCGACTTTGATTGGAGAATTTAAGGAAATCTTCTCGTATCTACCCGAAAAAACAAACTTGATCAAGTGCGATCTCACAATAAGTGTGAAATTGGATTTTACTAAATCAGTTTTCTAGGCCACATATTAGGATCAGGCCAAGTAGCCTCAAGAGAGGAGATCCTGACGAAGATCCAAGAGGCGCAAAGGCCGACAACAAAACGATAGGTCAGGTTCTTCCTGGGTTTGACTGGATTCTGCAGGGAATTCATTCCTAACTACGCAGAGATGGCGGCTCCTTTGACAGTGTTGACCCAGAAGGGAATTCGCAACGAGGTGCAGTGGGACGATGAGCAAGAAAGGGCATTCAAGCGCCTGAAGGAGGAATTGTGTAAACCTCCAATCCTTATGGCTCTTGACTTAGACAAGGTATTTGGGCTACGTACGGACGCCTCAAGCGTCAGTTTGGGAGCAGTCCTTCTGTAGGAAAAAGATGGCCTACTGCACCTTGTCGCGTACGCAAACAGACGGCCAAGCAAGGCGAAAAAGAACTATGTCACGATTAAAAGGGAATGTCTCGCACTAGTCTTAGCCGTTGAAAAGTTTGCATTATATTTATATGGCAAGCATTTCCGAGTGCAAACTGACCACCAGTCGCTGGAATTCTTAAATAAGACTAAACACACAAATAGTCGTGTCATGCGATGGAGCATGAAGATGCAAGACTATAGTTTTCTCGTCGAATACATTAAGACAAAGGATAATGCAGGTGCAGACTACTTAAGTCGGATGCAAGTAAGGAATTTAGACGTAGAATGCATATTTCCTTTTTTTGTTTTTTGTTGCTCGATAGCGCATGGGGTAATACAGTGTTCGAGTTAGTGGTTTCGAAGTGGAAACATGGTTGTTTTTTTTAGGGGGGATGAGGGCGCTTATGGGCCCGAATGTCCAGCGAGACTGAATGTCCAACGAGACAAAAGGTCCATTCGAGACGGAATGTCCAACGTGCCTGAATGTCCAACGAGACGAAAGATCCAACCGAGACGGAATGTTCAACGAGCCTGAATGTCCAACGAGTCTGAATATCCAACAGATGTGAAATGAATCTTGCATAGAATTGAGAAGATATTTCTTTTTTTCGAATAGTAGGATTACTGACAGTTACGGCGGTGAAAAATGCGTTCGATGAAATGGGGAACCATACGTTTAGGTGCGGAGATCTCGGTACGCGGTCGTTTCGGTGCCTGGCCCTTTCTGTACCGGGCTTTTCAGGACCGGGCTTTTCGATGCACAGCGATTTTATTGTGCCGCTGAGCTTGTACCTGTGGCGTTGCCTCTGTGAACTACCCCGAATAAAATTAAAATTACGCTCGTGCATTTCGTAGACTTCATAAAACCCTAAGAACAATACATTTATTGTTTGTTTATATATCGAAATATAAAGATAATTTTTTTTTGTAATTTAGAAAATTGCGTGGAAAAGGTCACCTATGCTGCAAAAACCAAAGACCGAACTCGTTGACCATTAACAATCGCTCACGCGTTTGCTTTTTACAATGTCGTAACTCTGGCGCGGAAACAACTGTGGATTCAACGAGAGTTCTTAGAATCGTTAAGCGTGCTTATCCCCAGCCACAGTCTTATTTCCGTATTGTACGGGTTGCTGTATTTTTCTTATTGGTGTCTCTGGTCGCGCAAACATGATGTCCCCCTCATGGGAGAAAAAAGCCTGATTAAATTGTCAGTATTATTGTTAGGTCAAGTCGGTGTAGTATGTGTAATTACACTATAGTTCCTCGCAAATCAAGAAAGTAGGGCGAGGGTAAGTGGGGCCGGGGAGAAGGAAGCAGACGGAACGCTGGAAAGGAGAGGGGGAAACCTCCTTCTCACGACGGTCCGTCTGCTTCTTCCTGCCCGGCCCGCCTTACCCTTGCCCTACATTCCTGAGTTGCAATGGACTATAGATTGTGGTTTTTTTTTTTTTTTTTGTTTTTTACAAAACGAAGGTGAAAGCTCTGGACATTTCTGATTGAACTTCTCAGACCCCAGAAACAAAAATTGATCCTTATATCAAAATCAGTTATAAATAGCAACGTTCCTTCCATTAAGCCTTTGTGCAGGTGATATCCTGAAGTGGTGAGCGTTTGTCCGGTGATTGTCCAGAGGTTTCGGCACATTGACGCTTATCGCGACGATTAGTTTCGCATGCTTCGGCCACCAAAGCGGCGGTTGTCGCAGTGAACCATGTGTTAAGCGTCAAGTATGTAATTTTAATATTTAATTCAATATTTTTTTAGGACTAGTTTCCGTCGTTTCAGGTCTGCCTTTTCTGATCACGTGGTATGCAGCAATCGCACCGATACGCGCCCAGGCAGCATACCGAGGCTTCGAACTGATTTCAACTGGTTGTAACTCTATCACAGAGGCGCTGCGACAGTGCGACCGCGATTGATTCATATGCGTAGATTACAAGTGCACATCTGTCCACAGGATCAGGAGGTCAGCCCCTCGCTCGGTGTTCCCAAATAAAATTATGGTAGAGTCGTGAGTGAACATAATCACGTGGAACCGGACTTTTACCATTTTGAACGACCCGGGTTTGATTCACTATCGCAATGGTTCTCAAATGGGGATCCGCGGAGCCTTTGGGGTCCGCGAAGGCATTCTAGGGGTCCTTGAGGCCCTGCCTCATCAGTGAAACACGGTAATAAAAGTCGTCTTTGTTCAGATAGAAAATATTTTTTTTTCAATTTTAGGGCGAGTTTTCTTGTGTGTATGTCAATAAGAGAAGTCAACTTCACCCTAACCCTTAGTTATATCCATTTTTATATCAATATTATATTTAACCTCTACGTTTTCTCTCACCTCACAACGAACGGGGTCCTCCATTATCTCCGCCGATCTACAAGGGGTCTGCTAAACATCGATGGTTGGGAAGCACTGCACTATCGGACCCTTGTAAATTCTGAGAGCTGCATTTGTCATCCTCTCTTTTTTGAAAAAAGGGCCTCATTGTTGAACCCCACTAACCTTGGCTATCTACACACCCTACGCTAATGAGCTGTTTTGGACAGTTCGACGAGCGGGCACTTTCGCTTCATTCTCCATTCGACGAACTGTCCTTCTTCCAGTTGCCCAGAGACCGATGTACTTTCGACGAATTGCGCCGGATTCGCGCTGCAATACGCTCCCCCTACAAGAATAGAAAGCCATATGGAACGATCTATTGTTATATTCACATTGGATGCAGAATATTGGTTCATCCGGGTGCGAACCTTCTGCTGTACACTGAGATGGATGCGTTCGCGTCCTTTATCAGCAGTCAAGCTCCCACGTTTCAAGACGTCATCAACCTCGACAGGATCGCGAGCTTCGGAGTGCTTCCAGAAGCCAGTTAAAATACATGGGCTTTTGAAAACCACTATGCATGTCACATGCAAAAGAAAAAATTTACGTACTGCGTGATACCAGTATTATTGCTCTATAGTGGGTGACAGGTCAAGAAGGAAGTGGAGGCCCCTCCCACCTCTTTCCACTTCAGCGGAGCGAACGGTGGAGAGGATGTCGCCTCCTCACCAGCATTCGCACTACTAATGTGGAAACGGGTAGGAGGGGCTTCCACCTTCTTCTTGACCTGTCACCGACTACAGTCTGTGACATACAAACCTACTGACAGGGAATGCATACGTATATAAACTACTGACAACTGCAGTGTACAGTGAGTAGCTGTCTGTTCCAAAGATAAATGAACAAAAATTAAAATTTATCAAATTTACATAATTGTTCTGCATTTACTCATGAATTGTCGGGTAACCCTTAAAGGGGTACTCCACCGGTTTTTTCATTGTCTCCGATTTGCTTGAAATTTTGCTAAACTAACCAACAAACATTGCTAAAATAGTATCCCAAATATTAGGTCAAAATATTGTTTTTTCGCGAAGTTATTGAATTTACAGTTTTGGTCTTCACCATGTTTTTCAAACTGAAAGTCTCTACTGGCAACAACAACAAAGTGACGTCAGTGGAAGGCAGGGGTTAACTTTTTGGACTACAGCAGTTGTTCCCAACGGATTTGAAGGAGTTTCTTGGTGTCAAATGAGTGCTTTGGAAGCTCGCTCCCGTATCCGCGCTCCAGCACGGAACAAATGATTGGCATATTCTATTTTTAGACTACTTGCTCGACTGGCAAGCCTGCCTGCCACTGACGTCACGGCACTGAAAAGTGCGCGAATATTTGAATATTGGTTTTTGCACTATTTTCATTTGCCGATTTCACAATACCTATTATGAATTTCGCGATGCTGAATAGCATACCGGAAAGTCTAAAGGCCGGGGAGTCAGAAAATATAGTTAGTTGAGGTAGCTCAAAAAATCGGTGGAGTACCCCTTTAACCACCCCCGTGCATTTACAGCTGTGTTAGACGACGATTTCACTAAAAAAGAGAAAGATATTAATATATTTTTTATTAGTGGGAAATTACCCTTAAGCGAACTGCTGATGCCTGATAATGTGGATGCTTGGGCAAGTTGGTAATTCATGCTTGGATGGAACAGCGCGGATGAACAGTCACACTCACATGCACACAAGAAGCAAACAGACTCACAGCGCTGACTTACAACTCAGTCCTAAATTTCTTCTTCCTCAAATTTTCAACTTTTTCTCCTTTGCCGTTACTGAGAACAATTTAAATTTTTACACACCAGAGACCAAATAGCCAATACACATTAATAAATAACTAATAATTAAATAAATAAATGACAACTAAAAGATAATATTAAAAATTAAATTATAAATGAAATCTAAAAATTTATTAAAAATTAAGCGAAAAATTTCTTATCACTATAGGTACTTTGATGATATCTCTAGATAATCCAATTCTTTCTTTGACAAAGCTAAGGATCATACACTAACATGGTTTGTACAACGTGGCTATTTTTTCAGCTTCGATAGTCTCTCGTGTCAGCTGATTAGCACTTCTGGTAATGACAGTGCGGTTACTCAGGTTCGCTGAACATCCGCAGTCCCGGCAATGGATACCCAGATTCCCTGATATCACTCTGTTTGTGTTATAGTGACGCTCTCGTAACCGGTCATTGAGACACCTCCCGGTCTGCCCGACATACTGTTTTCCGCATGAGATGCTGATGCCTCACACCAACAGCGCCCAAAGCTCCTTTCAAAAATTTAAATATTGACTCTGCGCATAGTCAGTGGCGCTGGCGGACGGTCATGTGCGTATACAATACGGGTCTCCGTACGTAGCTTATCTATAGATCGAAACGGGCAGGAATGAAGACTGAACTAGAAATTCCTGGGATCTCAAGCGCGGCTTTCATAGACGTCCCCAATTGCGATGCACTATAGAACACCGGGACACCACATCCGTATTATAATTCAAATTGACTGACCTATGTCATCGAAACATTCGAAACATTTGAACTGTCAATATCAAAGGAGCGTTTGGCGTCGTACAGTCAACACCTTTAATTGATGGGTACATAGCTGCGCATCGGCACTCAGCTAAGTAACCATCATGCCTTCCTATAGATGAAATCAGAATATTTATGTCTGCTCTGTGTTTCACTGTCGGTCTGTCAACGTCGGCTTCAGTGGCACGACATATTAGTATGACGAAAATACGGCAATAACTACAAGAACGCGGATTAAATATACACACAAGTCTGTATATTTAACAAGACAAATTATACTAGCACGTCACAGGCGAGACGGAATGTCCAACGTGCCTGAATGTCCAAGGAGACGAAAAAAACAATCGAGACGGAATGTACAATGAGCCCTAATGTCCATCGAGACGAAAGATCCAACCGAGACGGAATGTCCAACGAGCCTGAATGTCCAACGTGCCTGACCATCCATCATTGGATATTTCGTCTCGTTGGACATTCCGTCTCGTAATCGGATGAGGGACGCAATTCAATGTGAATCGACTTTTATTTCAAAGTTCTTCACGCATGATATTTTTTTCGTACTTTGTGCGCGAGTGTGAAATGAAAGAACTATGTTACATCTCGTGCAGTCAAGTGTGTAGACTGGTGCTGCGCGTGCGAGTGCTACAATAATGGATGCGGCCTTTGCCAAAGCTCGAGATCCCCCATACGAAGAGTGAGTGCTGTGGAAGTGCCGGCAAGAATTACTGTCAGCCCGAGTCTTCACTGATGAAGTTCAAGTTTGACGGTGTGGAAGAAGTTCAACGATGAACTTCTCAAAGTTGGGGGGCATTGTCACAGGTGTGGAGCTGGGAAGAAAAGAAGAAAAAAAAAGGAGCAAAGAGGAAGAAGAGGATCGCGAGGAACGGCGGGCAAGTGGAGCAGTTCTGACCCGACGCTTCTTGAAACCGGCAACGCTCCGGCTCTTCAAGCCTCACCAAAACCGACCGCGCTCCGGTTCCATAGAGCCCAGCAACGCACCGGTTCCTGAGAACCCGGCAACGCTCCGGTCCCTCAAGCCACGACGAACCCGGCAAAGCTCCGGTACCAGAAGCCACGACGAACCCGGCGACGCTCCGGTTCCTTAAGTCACAACGAAGGTCGCAAAGCTCCTGAAGCCCCGCCACGTCAGGCGTGAGTCGAGCTTTTGTGGGGACTTGACCACGGGGATCCTGGTCTGCTTTGGACTTTTCTTTTGTCTGATAATTACCTTCTGATTTCCTTTCATCATTTTAATACCTATGCACATGCCTTTGTTTCACCTGGTCTTGTCTCAATCATTTCGCGTGTCGGACCGGGCGAACGTGACACAGACCGCATAAGAGGTTTGCACAGTACTGCAGGGCCTGCGTCGAAGTTGGTCACCGAAACGACGTCTGCCCGGACCCGGACAGAAGCAACTGTCCAAAGTGCTGAGAAGATGCGATCAAGGAAGGCCACAAATGTAAGCCCAGGTGCAAGGTATTTGACCAGCCACACCAGACGGCGAGCAAACAGTCTGAAAAAAGGCTCAGGCCGGGACCCCCAGCCCTGCACATGAGGGAGAAGAACGCCAGCAGAAACAAACAAGTGACGTGGCACGCCGATACCATTCAAACGGCGCAGCAACATCAGCAATGAGCAACGCAGCGGTGGTCGATGCCACAGGTGGCCGGGATGCAACGAAGAGCGAGAAGCAGCAGAATCAGCAGGGGGATCGCCGCAGCAGAATGGTTGAAGGAGCTGGCATCGATGGGTTAACGCTCCGGCAGGAAAATAAGGCGATTTCCCCCTCTGGAGGATTGGCGAGGGAACCAATTCAATAAGAATTGTGAGAAAGTGATGGAGGAACTCAAAGGACAGAATGGGGAAATGGGCTGTTGGAAGGGGGTGAGAAAAGAGCTCAAGCGAGAGAAAAGGCACTACAGAAGAAGCTGCAGCCCCAAATAGATCAGGTGCAGGGACAGTCGATCGAAAGCCAACCCATTCGGCAGAGACAGCAGTATGCGAAAGGTTCGTGGACGCCAGAGGACACGCAAAACGTGCTGGGAATAGTGGAGAGAAAGGTAGCAGCAATCATGAGTGTTTGATAGATAACATAAAAAGGATAGCTAGACCGTTGAAGGACGCGTTTCAGTCTAGGATGGAGGAAATGGCGAATAATCTCCAGACGGGAAAGCTGAGCAGTGCGCTAGACCAACGCCTATCGGCGGTGGAAGAAAGTGAAGAGATTAATAATTGGGCTAAGATAATATCTGCTAGAGGTGAGGTATCCAGTAGCCAGAATATAAACTTGGCACCAAGAGAAGAAAGAATCACTCGAGACAGTAAAGATTTGGCAGTGGAATGGTAGGCTTCTCTATGGGAAGATACAGCTGCTAATACAGCTTACTCTTGATCAACAGCCAGATATGATAGCGCTACAGGAAACAGAGACGGATAAGGTTAGAATAAGGAAATACACAACAAATAGAGCAGAGGGTAGGACTACAACGGCGACGCTGGTAAGAAAAAATCACAGCAGCACCAACCTAATCATCGGGTGAAGGCCGTGCTGATAGAAATCATGCCGCAAAAGAAAACGCAGGGTAGTTTATTCATACTGAATATATATAGCCCGCCAAGAAGACTCTGGGGGACATGGAAAGGCTGCGAAGGGAGGTTAGAAAGGAAGCGAAAGGAGAGAAACTCTTAGTGGTGGGGAACTTCAGTGCCCAACATGTGGCGTAGGGTAACCATACAAACAGCAAGAAGGGAACTGATATCCACAATGCAGCCTAGCAAATTCAATTGATTCTGCTGGATGATACTTCGATCCCTACAAGGATTGGGGACAGCGTATTGAGGGACACCAGCCCTGACGTCACCTCGGCCGGCATGCCTCAGGCAAAGTGGTCGAGGCTAGAAGGGACGCTGGGCAGTGTCCTTCACATTGTCCAGACGCAAGTCTGACATCATAAGGCTCCGACAAGGTTGGGCAGGCAAAGATCACGGATTAGCCGGCCTCCAGGAAGAAGGAGGTCGCCGGAGAGCTGGCAGACATATTGGAGTAGACCCAGAGGGTCAGAGGGTGACTGGAGCCGTGACCAAGCAAAAAAGGCAATCCAGCTCAAGAGAGACTACCCAGAGGTAGATGCGCACCTGCTTCGCGTATGGGAGGCGAGGCAAGAGCTGCTGAAAACCTGGAAGTGGCAGAAAAGAAATCGAAAACTCAAGGCCAAGATCGCCCAAATTACAAAGCAGACTTAGGAGTGCGCCGAAAGACTGGGGAGGCCAAACTGAAATCAAGTGTGCGATCAGCTACAGGGCACCTTGAGCAACAAAATGACCCGGGTGATCCTCAGGGCCCTGCTGAACACGGCGGAACCCAATCCAACCTCGCGACTGCAGACCATAAACTCATCCACAGTTTCCCGGAAAAGAATGAGGAGATAGCGGGGAAATTTTTTCGATAGATATAGCGGGGAAATTTTTCCGTTAGATTTAGCGGGGAAACTTTTCCGCCAGATTTAGGGGGGATATTTTCGGCTAGGTTAAGCGGGGAAATTTTTCCGCTAGATTTAGCGGGGAATTTTTTCGCTAGATTTAGCGGGGAAATTTTTCCGCTAGATTTAGCGTTGAAATTTTTCCGCTAGATTTAGCGGTAAAATATTTCCGCTAAATCTCGGGGGTCACGTGACGTCGGGGAGGGGGTCACGCGACCCCCCCCCCCCCCCCCCCCCGGGAACACGTGACCCTCAGTACCCTTCCCTCCTCCTCAAGAGCTGCGCTCTAATTCGGCATTGCAGGGAGTTCTAAACGACTTTCATTTCTTTTTTCAATATAATATTTGTATAAAATATGTCAATGGAGCGCTATATGAACAAGAAAATAGGCATGTTTTCGTTTTTACTTATTTATAACAACCGACAAATATCTATAAAAAAAAATCAAGCATCCGAAATGTGTAGTTTCACTCTGCTCCACTTAAAGATTTCTTATGAATACAAATACATTTCCTTAAAAAATTAAAGAGCGACTTTTTTAATTACGTAAACGGGGCTAATACATGCATATTTCTCTGGCATATAAAAATAAACTCATTGACACGCGTGTTATTAAACCACTCCTAGAAATCGAATGTAAGCATCCAAGCATTAAAATTGTTTTTGGGAAGCAGGTCATCTCTCTGTAATAAATGGGAAACTTTTTTTTTAAGTCTTCACGTTGTCATGCTTTCGAGTTAAGTGTACGTACCACTAGAGTGTTCCGGGACCAACTTGATTTGGTTCGTTTCACCTCCACATTTAGGAACGGGTAGAGACCCGTAGAATTCAGCACGCTAAGGTAGTTCACGCGGGACGTTCCTGGTTGCAGAGCCCATGACATTATGCCGTGTCCCTTGAGTAGATGTTTTATCACTTCGGCCTCTTTCCTGTAATTACCTGTTTGTAAGATAAAAATCAAGGCTCTCTTTTATATAGGAGTCATTTTATCCTAAGGAGATAAGTAGTGCTTTATCAAATAATGTACGAATAATTGACGTCCAGGTGCATCCAATGCCCGAAACGCGCCACAGTTAGTATGAAACATACCAGTACCTTAACTACTAGGTGTGGGCAATCATTAATTTTTAGCTCAAATCGAATTCGAATCAAAGGCTGTGAAATGGTTGCCACAATGTAGAATATCGAATCGAATATAAAAAAAACAAAGGTTGCATTCCTAATGCAGAGAAACTACACAAAAGCCGCTTAAACAAAAAAAGCCTATATGCTCACTCTAACACAAACACGCTGAACAAAGAACCGCTAACACGAATTATTACTCGCCAGCGAGACACGTCAGGCGCAGTTGTTGAATGTGTTCACCCATTCTCGCGTGAGTACACAGGGTCCGCAGCGTGCTAGGAGGGTAAAAAGATTCTACTTAGCTGTTTGAATCCGAGCTCTGAATCTGAGCGACGCCTTACGCCACTTTGCCGTGGCACCTCGCTTAATACCGCGAAAATCGACGGCTTAGTGGACCAAGCAGAGAGGTGGGTTCTATATTTTGTTGTTATTTGTCTTGTGGTAATTATTCGGCTTATAATGGACGCAACAACACTTTTTAGCGCAATGAGCTTGCGGTTGTTGGCGGAAGAGACGTGAATTCAATAGGGCGACACGCGTGGTCCATGGGTTTTCGCCAAGCGCGTCGAAGGGGGATGAGCTTGTAGAGCCGCAGCTCTTAAAACTTGCTTCACTCAAAAAGAAATCATTCGTGCTCAGAATTAAAACAATGGGCGCGCCACAGAACCGAGCACAGTGAGCGCGAGTTGCTCGTGCAGACTCCCGCTCTAGCTCGCTCATAGGATCTCGGGAGCCGGTGCGACAACATTAAAAAGAAGAAGAGATGCCTTTCGCCTAAGTTTCCGGCCGGACGTCTCAAATTCTTTTCCGGCATTTTCGAACACCGCCAACAAATTGGTGACCCGGACGTCCGACCAACATGGACCGGAACACAGGCAGCTCTTCCAACGGCGATGGAACCTTTTCCGCCACCCAGCTCCGCCTTCCAGCTTTTTGGGCGAAGAATCCTCGGGCCTGGTTTTCGCAAGTGGAAGCCCAGTTCCACTTGCGCCGCATAACCACACAGGAATCCCGCTACTATCATGTGGTTTCTGCCCTACCCCCCGAAGTGGCCGATGAGCTGGATGATGTCCTGGCGCTCCCTCCTCCGGAGAACGCCTATGACCACATTAAGGAAACCATCCTCGCCAGGAAGACAGCATCCGAGGCATCGCGGATACAACAGCTCCTGACCACCGAGGAGCTGGGCGACCGCCGACCCTCCCAGTCGCTTCACCGCATGCGCCAACTTCTAGGTGAGCAAGCTCCCGATCGGAACCTCCCAATTCTACGGGAACTGTTCCTTCAGCGCTTGCCTCAAGGGATCCGCATGACCCTTGCACCAGCTACAGACCTACCACTAGACCGCCTCGCCGAGATGGCGGACCGCGTTGCCGAATATGCTGCGCCAACCTTGTCAAGCGTTGCGGACAACGACCGCCAGTGCTGTTCTATCCGAGCCCTTGAGGCCCGCGTGGATGCTCTGACAACCGCCATCGCAGAACTCAGCACAACGCGTAGACACCCACATCGTCCGCCACGTCGTAGTCCGTCTCGACGCCGCAGTTCTTCTAGACGACGCGATTCTTCGCAACAACGCGCTAGCAATTCCTGCTGGTACCACCAGAAATTTGGCAACCGAGCTTTGAAGTGCCAACAGCCATGCAATTGGCAGGGAAATGCCCCGGCCAGTCACTAGAGGCGGCGAGTGACGTTGGCCCTACAGCAAGCCGTCTCTTTTTCATCACCGAGAAAATCTCAGGAATACGCTTACTAGTTGACACCGGAGCGGAAATGTCCATCCTTCCGCCAACGCCAGCTCAAAAATGACACCCATTACCCGGCCGCCATCTAGTTGCAGCAAATGGCTCAAACATCCCTACCTACGGAATGCGCTCTGTGACTTTGGACTTGGGGCTACGCAGAATTTTTCGGTGGATCTTCACCATCGCCGACGTTACGTACCCTCTCCTAGGTTCAGACTTCTTGTCGCACTTCGACCTAGACGTCAGCGTGCACCACCGATGTCTCATTGACAACAAGACTCGTCTCGTTGTAAATGGCGTAGCCACAAACCAGACTTCCCTTGGGATCAAAAACATCCTCCCATTTCAGGATTAGCAGACATCCTCGGCGCATTCCCGGAAATTACAAAGACCTCCAACATGGCAAAGCCACCGCAACATGGGGTGACGCACCCCATCATCACCTCTGGCCCGCCTACCTTTGCACGCCCTCGACGCCTATCTGGCGAACGCCTCAGGATAGCCCGCCAAGAATTCGAGCATATGCTCGAGTTAGGCATCATCCGGCCATCCAACAGCGCTTGGGCAACGCCTCTACAGATGGTGCCCAAGAAAGATCCGGGCGACTGGAGACCTTGTGGGGATTACCGGGCACTCAACTCACAAACTCAACCTGACCGGTACCCACTACCCCATATCCATGACTTTACTGAACATCTTGCTGGAACGTCCATCTACAGCAAGATCAATTTAGTCAAGGCTTACCATCAAATTCCAATCCAACCAGAGGACATCTCGAAGACGGCCATCACTACTCCCTTCGGCCTATTCGAGTACATCCGGATGCCTTTTGGATTGCGAAATTCCGCCCAGACATTTCAGAGGTTCATCCACGAAGTTCTATCTGGGTTACCTTTCGTTGTTGCTTACGTGGATGACCTGCTGGTGGCGAGTAAGTCACACGAAGAACACAGCACACACCTGCGCTTGCTCTTCGAACGACTCCGCGACTACGGTCTCACCATTAATGTGACGAAGTGCGTTTTTGGCGTGACGTCCTTAGACTTTCTGGGGCACCGCATCACAACCGCAGGCATCGAACCCCTTCATTCCAAGGTGCAAGTCATTCATGACTACCCGCAACCGCAATCTCTACGCAAGCTGCGGGAGTTCCTAGGGCTCATCAACTTTCACAGGCGCTTCATTCCACACTGCGCTCAAACCATCAAGCCCCTTAGCAACTTGCTCCGCGGCCCCAAGAAATCTTCGACGCCAATACCATGGACGCCAGATGCGGAGGCTGCCTTCACCGCGGTCAAGAATGCCCTGGCTGAAGCCACACTCCTTGTGATCCCCATGCCAAACGCACCAACGCGTGTCATGGTCGACGCGTCCGATGTCGCTGTAGGAGCAGTGCTTCAGCAATACGGCGATCATCAGTGGCTCCCACTGGGTTTCTTTTCACAAAAACTCAACCCTGCCGAAACACGTTACAGTACGTTTGGACGCGAGCTATTCGCAATCTACGCGACCATCCGCCACTTCCGGTACTTCTTAGAAGGCCGAGCTTTCCACGTACTCACCGACCACAAGCCACTGATCTACGCAGTCGTCGGCAATCACCACTCCTACTCCACCAGAGAAATTCGTCACCTGGCCTACATATCCGAATTCACTACCAATCTCCGCCATGTCGCTGGATCCCAAAACATGCCAGCAGATGCACTTTCCCGCATTGACACCATCTCCTCATCTCCTGTTGTCAATTTCCCGGAATTGGCCTTGGCTCAACAGGAAGACACCGAGCTACAAGATCTACGGGTATCCTCCACATCCCTTCAACTACAGCCCGTCAGATTACCACTGGCCACCTGCAAGATCATCTGCGATGTATCTACATCCACACCACGACCCTACATTCCAGAAAAATTTCGGCAAGCTATCTTCCGCACCGTACATGATCTAAATCATCCGGGTATCCGTGCTACGCAGCGTCTTGTTACGTCACGGTGTGTTTGGCCCCGAATGAACTCTGACATCCGTCTGTGGACGAAAACATGCAACAAATGCCAACGCTCTAAAGTGTTTCGCCACACAAAAACACCGACGCACGCATTTCGGCCACCGGATGCCAGGTTCGATCATGCACACATTGACATAGTAGGACCCCTACCATCATCAAACGGATTTCGATACATACTTACATGTGTGGACAGATTCACGCAATGGCCAGAGGCCGTTCCGCTTACCGACATCACAGCGGAAACAGTCGCTCACGCCTTCATCTCCATCTGGATCGCGCGTTTTGGCTGTCCGTCGAACATTACGACCGACCGCGGCCGGCAGTTCCAATGTGCCTTCTTCACAGCCCTCACCAAGATATTGGGTGTCAGGCACGTGCACACAACAGCCTATCATCCCGCTGCCAATGGCATGGTTGAAAGGCTGCATCGACAGCTCAAAGCAGCGCTAATGACAAAAGAAGACCGAACCCATTGGGTTAATCACCTTCCTCTTGTTTTTCTCGGAATTCGTGCCACTTTCAAAGCCGACATCGACTGCACCTCAGCTGAACTCGTTTATGAAACCACACTTCGATTACCTGGAGAACTCCTAACCTGCATAACATCTGAACCAACGGACATCCCATCATACCTTCAGGACATGAAGACATTTTTCAATTCCTTGCGTCCAGTCTCACCTAGACACTCAAACTCTCGGAACATATTTATTAGTGACGATCTCAATACATGCAAACATGTATTCGTAAGAAGGGACGCAGTACGACCACCTCTCACGCCACCGTATGATGGCCCATTTGAGGTACTTTCGCGAACGGACAAGACCTGCACCATCGACATCAACGGGCGCCACGACGTCATCACGCTGGACAGGGTCAAGCCAGCATACTTGGCCTCTACAGTGACAGCCCCCGTCATTATGTCCGTTCCACCACCTAGTGCAACAAACACCACCACCACCTCTCGTCCTCCACACCCGCCGAACAAAATCGTTACGAAGAGCTCAACAAAACTTTCTGCTCCACGCAACTAGGGGGGGGGGGGGGGGGGGGGGGATTCTGTAGAGTCGCAGCTCTTAAAACCTGCTTCACTCAAAAAGAAATCATTCGTGCTCAGAATTAAAACAATGGGCGCGCCACAGAACCGAGCACAGTGAGCGCGAGTTGCTCGTGCAGACTCTCGCTCTAGCTCGCTCATAGGATCTCGGGAGCCGGTGCGACAACAATAAAAAGAAGAAGAGATGCCTTTCGCTTAAGCTCCGGGCCGGACGTCTCAAATTCTTTTCCGGCATTTTCGAACACCGCCGACAAGCTCAACCGCTTCGTTCGAAGAATAAAGCTACTTTTCATCGCTATAATCTGTGGAGTCGTGTAAGAGAAGGCCTTACTTAAATTAATTCGAAACCCGTGAGGTCTTGACCGCAATACTGATGGCGTTCTTGAAGAAACCAAGAGCTTTGCCAGCAGCATTCGATGCGTCAAATTATTCGAGAACTGGACTATTAGGAATTCGAAAGTGGAAGGCAGCTATTCGGTCAGTCGCTATTCGATTCGAATTCGAAACTATAATGTTCGCCCACCCCAAAATGTTATATATAAAAAAAATTAAAAAATGTGTTGTTGTTGTTGTTGTTGTTGTTGTTGGTTAATACACTAATCTATCACTCCGCCTTACTTATTCGCACGTATATTGAATCTCTCAGGTCTGTGACAGGGCAAGCGAAGCAGTTTTCTATTAATATTTGAACAGTCGATCATCCAGTTATCCCTACACTTATAAACAAGATACATTATTTTATTAGGTGTGTGTGTATCTTCTGTGAATTAAAAGAATCAGCGGCCTTGTACCATCCTCCCTCCCAAAGGATCAATAAATAAATAAATTTTTCGTGTTATCAGAGCGTATTCAGTCCCTTTATAAATGTCACTCCTCCATCGAATTTCGGACGGATCGAATTGATCATCGTCCCGCACACCTCACAATCATATTAAACCCATTACAGACACAGTTAAATAAATATACCTATAATGGTGTTCCTAAGTGTAGGTGTACCTAAGTGTATAATTGATTGGATTATTCAAGTTTAACGCCTGCAACATTTTATTTTAAGTTACATGTAGACAGTGAATATTTTATTGATTAGACGGATGAAGTAAGTTTCTGAAGGAAAGAATGATGTTGAAAGCGTTGATAAGCATTAGTAGCTTGAGCTTCGCATTTCTCCACGCCATAGAGATATCTATCTACGTCTGTTGAAGTTAGGTGATATTGACTGACTTCCTGAAAAACGGAATCGTTAAAACCCAAAATCCTATTAGCTTAAAGGGGCACTGACAGCTTAAAGGTCGTATTTTTGTATTGTCTAAAACGATGCAAGTTGTAGTCATAGACGCGCAAAAAAAAAACGCATCGCGAAAAAAAATTACCCCGCGTGCGCGCGCGGCTTTTTATTTTTGGCGTTTTTCTCCTCCTCCGCTTACCTCCTTGCTTCTTTTGATCGGTGACATCAAAAGTCAGGAAATTTAGAACCTTTGTAGGCGACATTTCTATAACATTTAATAACGGAAATCGTAAAACATGTTCTTTTAACGCAATTGCGAACGCTCCACGGCCCCTCTTTTTTGAAATCCAACTATCAGAGTTCTGTGAGATACCGCTTCCTGGATTTGTATCCTCCCTCGGAAAACTTGGCGCCGCTCGAGCAGAGGATGATCGGCGAGTCGGGGAAGAAACCGTTTTTTTCACGCGCCGGCGCCCTTCTATCCCGCCTGCTCACCTCCTCCTCGCTTCGGGTCGCGGTGGCAACGGCGCTTTGTTTCGTAGCGTGGAGCGCAGGTCCGAAAGAAAGTCGAGTCGCAGGAGACCGCGAAATTTGACTCATTGCACTGGTGCAAATCGCACGAGAACTTCAAATTCGGCATTAAGAATTTTTTTTTTTTTTTTTTAGTTCAGAAATACTGAATTTCCAAGTGTCGGGTTTTGAGTGTAATGTCCCGGCATCGTTTGCAATCGTTTCGGATAATTAAAAAATATATGATTTTGATGTGTCAGTGACCTTTTAAGAATCAAGGTAATGTATTAAGGGTAATTAAAACATTAATTTTCTAATATATATTAACAAATTAAGGTTGCGTTCCCTGTATATATATAAAAAAATATAGGCGCCCAGTGAAATAATACATCACCCAAGCACCGCATCTCGGCGCGACTATTAAGCTGTCGAAAAGGGCTAAGAGGGGGGGGGGGGGGGCGGATGCATTTTATTGATACTTATGCGGCCTAAAAATGCTTTAGACCATCATCTCAGGTAGCAGAGGCCTTTCAACCGAAATTTGGGGTTCATCTGAAAATGTAGGGCCTTAAAAGGCCCGAAGGAGAAAACGTAGAGCCAAGCTTGCCCTTCTTTTCACTGAGCCTGTGTATTTCAGCCACAATTCGTCAAACAAGCGCCAAAGTTAGGCTTCATTGCTGGTAGTTTAAATGTCATCTATCATCTTTTAGTCTAAATCACCAAACCAGTGCCAGACTTGGGCTTCACTGCTGGTTCTTCGGTTCATACATGACATATTTGGCTCAATATAGCACCTTTCCAATTATGTACCGAGCCAAAAAAGGTCATAAAAACTCCCCAAAGAAGTACTGTGGCATACAGTAAACCCTTGGAGCAAGTCCGTATTAGCTCTAACTTAGCTCCCACGAATCGCCAAGCTAGTGCCATGCTAGGCGTTTCTTTAGCGTGCTACTTGAGATTAATAAAACCATGTCGGTGAAAAGCTTCTGGATGGGACATGACGCCATCACAGGTGCAGCCAGAAGTGCGGAGGGGCACGCTTCTAACGAAGACGAAAGCTAAAGCTGTTTTGGTCAACGTTGCGTTATGTCCCTCCACACTTCCGGTTTGACCTCTGGTGGCGTCATGTCTCCTCCAGAAGCTTCCCACCAACATGAAAGAGAGCTGCATCTTGTCTTTCAAAGTTTGCGTCTCGTAATATTTGGAAAAAAAGACGTGTTTACTATAACAAAACACCAAGGACAGATTTAAAAGGCGAGTATATAGGATACAACAATTGCGTATTCTGAGGCGTCGTTATCAGCGCCAATATTCAGTTAGCGAACTACACAGAGCTGGAATAGGTGTGTGTTTTTATCTACAGTGTTCATACTTTGACACTCCCTGAAGCGTGATAATAATGAACAGTCCTATGTTTATCTTGTACAGTCTGAGCGATAGTTGCGACACGTCACGGTGAGGTGGTAGGGCATTGCGTGTCGCGTTCACGAACCGTCGGGTCTTGACGGCGAAGGCTCAATTGGCTTCGTTCTCACGAGCACGCACCTCACAAATCTCCCTGAGACGAATGGCCAGACGCTTCAGCGTTGCCGTAAGTGCATCTTTCTCCCTCTCACGACAAGCGCGACGATATCACACACGGCGACGCCAAGTCACCCGCGTCTGCCGCTTTGGGCTTTACTCTCGTCAAGCTTCAGCGCGTTTTCTGTTTGGGACGCTTCAGGGATCCACTTCGGATGACGTAATGCGCAGGCCCGTCTTTGCCAGTCGTTGACAGGCTAAGAGTTCAGGGGAAGATTCCCCACTCTCTTTCCAGTTTAGCAGAGCGAGCGCTGGAGAAGAGGTCGCCTCCTCTCTACCGTTCGCTCATCAGAACTGAAGAGAAGTGAAAAAAAGCTTCCTCTGAACTCTTAATTTGCCACCGACTATAGTCATCTAGGTATTAATGCATAGATGTAGGGATAGGCGAAATGTTTAAAAAGTCTATCAAAATACAAACCCAAAATACATCGCCAAAAATGTATCTAAATACTGACCTAATTACACTCTCTAAAAAAGTATTTGAGTGCAGCGTACTAATACAACGAGAATAGTTGACCATCTTCCTATGGTTTTAAAAATATATATTTTTTCTCTATCGTTCCACATCTTAGACTTACATCTGTCCCCGGGTAAAAAAGGCCGCGCTCATATAAAGGTCAGAGTATACATATATAACAAGATTCAAACGCTAAAAGAAAGTTGCAGCTACAAAAATACGTGTTTGTCATAAGATAGGTGGGTACCAGGTCAGGACACATGATGTATTCAATACTATGCCTTAATCTAATACGCTCGATTAAAGCAATAAAGCCTTTTCAAATATGTCGTAAATGCTACCTCTGAAAAGTTAAACCAATAAACCAAAACGTCTATATTTGTACCCTCCCCGTTCATTCTTTTTCCTACTTTTTTTCTTTCATGTTTTTGTGAACCAAGCGCAGCAAGTATCGCGTTATTTGCATATGACTCCCAACGTGTGAATATTGGATTTGATGGCGAAGAACAGTGCCCAAAATTGAAATTTGGGCAGTATTTAAGACCAAATATTTAAAAGATCATAATTTTAGTATTTCAACATGAGTTAGAGTTATATTAGCCAATGTGTAATTAAATACCAAATAAAAAGTGGTAGAATGATACTAAATATGTATTTCAGTTCCTGGTATTTGAAATACTGCCTATCCAATTATGGATGCATACGGCTTAACCCTTTCAATCGAGCGGCGACATGCGCCCCAAAGCCAAAGCTGTTAACTCCAACAATCAACTCCCATTAAATTTTCAATTAAAGATTGTTACGATGAATATATACAAATATTTCATTTACATGAGGTAAAGACCGAAAATGGTGGTTACAATCATCCAAAGTGGGTACCTTTCCCTCTTCTTCTTCTCTCTCCTCACGAAAATGACTCTTCTTTTTCTTCTTAACATCACTTCCCCTCGGTTGTTAACGCCGTCCCGGCGTTTCGTTGGAGAATGTACGGTTTCAGTCGGAGGACGTGAACTGTTTGTACTTGACGATGGCGGTTATTTCGTGGAAGTTCGACAGGTTCCGCTATATAATTGACGTCCTTTGTTTGTTTTACAATCCTATAAGGACCGCAATATCGAGGTAGTAGCTTCTGAGCAAGGCCGACTCCTCCCTGTGGGGTCCAGATCGGAATCAGGTGACCTCGCAAATAAGCGATGAAACTGTGGGTGCTGTCATAACGGTCGCATTGCCGTTCCTGAGAATCGAGAGTTCGCAAGCGCGCAAGTTGTCGTGCCTCTTCAGCACGGAATATGGCGTCCGACGCACAGTCGGAAGTGAGGCGAGAGCAGTGTGTCCAACATAAGGAGTAGCGGGAGCAGTGTGTCAAACATGAGGAGGGGTTCAGGACCGAAAAAAAAAGAAAGGAGGGTAGCCGGTTGTGTTTAGGGATGCCGGGAACTTGTTCCGAACCGAAGGTTCGATGATCGAATCGAGCAGTTCGAAAGGTTCAAAAGATTTCGATGTTTCGAACTTATTAAAATAGGAAGTTCGACGCTTATCGAAATTTCGAACTTATTATGCTGCAAAATTCGATGCTTGTCGAACTTCCGAACTTGATAGACTAAAAAACGCGATGATTTTTGAACTTTCGATTTTTCACATTAAAAAGGTTGAAGCTTTTCGAATTTTCAAACTTCCTACACTAAGAAATCGATAATTTTTGAACTTTCTAACTTTTTAATCTAAAAAATTCGAAGATGGTCGAACTTTCGATTTCTGAAAAGTCAAAAGGTCGACGAACTTCGACCTTTTCGGGGTAAAGGTTCGAAGTTCGTCAAACTTCGAAATACCGGCGGGCAGTTTCATCATGGATTCAAGCAGTGAGGTCCATTCGTAATTTTTTTCTTCGCCATTTTACATGCGGTGCCGCCTTTCTTTCGAAAGACAATGCTGTTTATTTCAGTCATCTGGCATGCTTGGTTTTAAAGAAATAGATTCCCGAAAGAATCAGGAAGGACGAAGGTTTTTTGACAATTGTCGTTTGTGCCATATTTGAAGCGCGCTATAGCCGAAGCTATTTACGGTAGAGATGTCGAACTTTTTAAGAATGATCTAAGCATAGCCTAGGTAAGTTTCGTCTTAAGATGTGATTATTGTCGTACAAGACGAGTTTCGAAGAAATATCCAAACATGAATCTATGGGCAATTATGCCCTGAACTTGGTAATTTGTTTCGTCTAAATTGTTTGAGGTATCGCATTTAAATTAACACCACAGACAGTACATATCATTGCCATCTGCAGAATACAAAATAATGTATTTATATTTTTCATGTTGACGAATAAATTTACTCATGGGGGAAGTTTTTTCAAATTTTTCAAGTTCAGCACGTTATAAAAAGACATTTTTATTAATTTTTTTCCTCATTTCACGTTTCCGGGACGTGTTTCTTTTAGCCTGTGCACATTTTGGTAGGAGAAGCATGTTTCGTAGTTCTGGCCCTCTGTATATGCAAGAATACAGCACTTCGGGCTGGTTCTTGATAGTTCTTCTTTTTTCTCTCTCTTTCCAGCTTTTTTTTTATTTTTGCATGTATTGTTATGTTTATTCATTTATTATTTTTTACCAATGGCACAGTCATTTAAGTTGAAAAGACAGCTTTGAACTTCCGAACCCCCAAGTATGTGACGAGTAGTGCCTTCTGACAACGAGTTTCTAGCAATGACCATCTACGCGATCTTTTATGCAGTGAAAAGGGACAGTAGCTATACATATGCATAAATAAGTTCACATTATAATTTGAGCTGGACCATGCCCTCTTTCCCCGTATTGCTTTCTTTAACAGTTCGAAATATCTGGGGGGGGGGGGGGGGGGAAGGCTGGAGGCCCCCCGCTCCTCCCCCCCCCCCCCCCCTCCCCGTTTTTCCTCTTCCGACGCCACTGGTTTGGTAAAACGCTCCTCGACCTCAAGTTGTGTCACCTTCGGTGCTCTTTACTCGGCGTTTCTTCCGTCCCAGAAAATAAACCTCCAAAGCAATTACAAACTAAAAAAATTTCAAGGTGCAGACGAGCTGGTGTATGTTGAGCATGATGCAAAATCCCGAGACTGGGAATGAAATTCGCAAGAAATAGTGTAAGAAGAAAATAAAAGCGGGGGGGGGGGGGGGGGGGGGGGGGGGGGGGACAGGACAACGTCTCAAACTCAGCTGAGTTGAGTTGGAGTCGTTGTCCTCAGCTGAGTTTTCAGCTGAGTTGACTTTGAGACGTTGTCCTCTCCCCTTTTTTCTGTCTTCTTACACTTTTTCTTTCAAATTTCATTCGCAGTCTCAGGATTTTGCATCATTTACAAACTAAACTTACTATACGCCAGCGTAACTCGGGCGGCGTTCGATCAGACTACTACCAGCGTGCAAAAGGAGTGGAAAGCCAATTTGCCAGATCGCTGCAAGGTTTTTCTGAGTCTCAACAACCTGCCTGCCCCTGGCCGTTTCGAACTGGATGAGTATCGTTAAACAATTCGTTCGTGTGATCACTACTTCGTGATGCACGTTAATGACCCCCCCCCCCCCCCCCTTGCTGGTGCTCACGATTACTGATCTATGGTCACACGTCACGCTGCACTGGCAAATACTCCAGTACATCCGGGACACTCGTCGTTTCATTTAATTGCCTGTCCAACTTCGCGCTGCCTAAATATTACACCCAACATTTCTAAACCTGATTTCGTGAAAAACAGTGAGGCGTGAATATGTTATTTCAAACTGAAACTGTGGCCGAACATGAAATCCGGACTTCGAACTTTGCGCACTTGGACTTAAAAGAAATTCGAAACCTTAGAAGTTTTTTTTTTTTCGAATTTAGCTCTAAAAGAGAATCGAAACCTTCAACTTTTCGAACTCTATGTAGAAAAAAATTCGAAATGTTCGAATTATTGAATTTTTGCATCTATAAGACTTCGAAACGTTCAATTTCCGGAATTTCAGATTCAAAGAAATTCGAAACATTCGAATCTCTCGATTTCAAGTTAGGAAATTTCGAAATCTCCGAATTTCTCAAACCTCAAGTAAAAAAATATTCGAAATAATCGAACCTGAACTTTTAGAAACCGTGAAAGCTTCGAACTTTTCGATTTCGAAACTCCACGATTTTTGAAAGTTGCGAATTTTACGAATTCAAATCTCCGTACGGTCGAAAATATCGAAACCTTTCGAATTCGAACATCAGTTCGGTCGAAAATATCGAAACCTTTCGAATTCGAACCTAGGGTGGCTCGCGGCATTCCTAGTTGTGTTATGAGGAGAGTAATTATATGCGAAAGTTACGTAAGGGAGTGCAACGTCCCAATTTTTGTGCTCGTGGGTAACGTACATTGCGAGCATGTCGGCAAGGGTCCGATTAAGGCGTTCTACGAGGCCGTTCGTCTGTGGATGGTAGGCTGTCGTTTTTTTGCGAAGAATGAAGCAGAGGTTTAAGATTTCACTTAGGTTCGACGCGAGATATGAATGGCCGTCCACAGTTGGACAAAAGGTCTCGTGGTGCTCCGTGCTTGAGGATTATGTCCTTGAGCAGGATTTGTGCGACGTCAATTGCCATTCCGGTCAGGAGGGGCCTTGTGATTGCGTAGCTTATAGTGTGATCAATCGCGACCGCTATCCAGCGATTACCAATTGAGGAAGTAAGGAAGGGACCGAGGAGATCACCTCCTACGTGGTTAAATGGCTGTTCAGGAGGATTCAGAGGTTGTGGAAATCCTGGAGGACGGGAGCTGGGTCTTTTTCGGCGCTGACAGGAGTCGCACGATGTGACGTATCACTTGACTGTTCTGTACAGTCGGGAGCAAAAGTTTGCGGGGCACGGGAGCGCGTGCCGAAATGCATCGCCGTGCCGTGCAACGGCGCTCCGCCGCATTAAAAAGCCGCGCTTTGCGCATGCGCGCCCTTCGTGCTGGCAGTCATGCCTCTTTCGCTCGTTTCCGTCCGACTCACTCCTGATAACCGCAGTCGGCGCCAGGGGCGCAAGTTGCCGTTTTGCTGGCTGTCATGCCTCGCGTCCTCTTTAGCTGCCTTAGCAGCCGCGCTGGGTGACGGAGCGCCTGGTTACACCGCCCCCCCCCCCCCCCCCCCCTCTTTTCCCTACGCGACCACCATGACAAAGCGCGGTGGCTGAGGCGGCTGAAGCACACGCACAGCATGACACCCAGCGAAGCGCTAACTCGCGCCCCTGGCGCCGACTCCTGTTATCAGGAGTGCGTCGAAAAGAAACGAGCGAAAGAGACATGATTGCGAGCACGAAAGACGCGCATGCGCAAAGCGCATCTCCTTAATGCGGCGGCGCGCCGTCGGACGGCGCGGCGATGCATTTCGGCACGCGCTCCCGTGCCCCGCAAACTTTTGCTCCCGACTGTACATATCTGTCGAGTTAAATCGTTCCTTCGCTTGGGCGTAGGTTCTGACCACACCCTAGTGACCGGATAATGGTACGTCATGGAGCTCGGCGAGAATAGACGTTTGTAAGTGTTTGTGTATGACCAGAAGCCAAGTACAACCGTCGGGTCGGAAATTTTGTTGATAGAGAACGCCATTTTGGAGAGAGTAGAGGCTTGAAAAAATTAAAGCCGTTTACAACTCCCTGTAACGCCGAATCAGAGCGCAGCTCTTGAGGAGGAGGAGGGAAGGGTACTGAGGGTCACGTGTTCTCGGGGGGGGGGGAGGGGTCACGCGACCTCGGGGGGGAGTCATGTGATATTGGGGGGTCACGTGACCTCGGGGGAGGGGTCACGTGACCTCGGGGAAGGGGTCACGTTACCTGGGGGAGGGGTCACGTGACCTCGGGGGGGGGGGGACACGTGACCTCGGGGGGGGAGGGACACGTGACCCCCCCTCCCCGAGGTCACCGAAGGAACCCGAGGTTCTCCGAGGTCCTCCCGAAGGAACGCGAGGTCCTCCCGAAGGAACCCGAGGTTCTTCCGAGGTCCTCCCGAAGGAACCCGAGGACCTTCGGGAGGACCTCGGGTTTCTTCGGGAAAATTTACCCACAATGCACCGCGCGGTTACGCAGACAGCGACGGCGACGGCGACGGCGACGGCGACGCCGACGCCGACGCCGCTCAAGCCGGAAACTGGCGCCTAAGAGCTGTGCTCTAAAAGGGTGTATTGGTGTTACCTCTCAAATCTGAAATAATAGACAGCAGCAGTGGATCAAAGTTCAGTTCCTGGGCAATGTCCAGAAGGTTTGAGATAGGAAGAACGGGAATATTGGTGTCTTCATTGATGTGGGTAGTAGAGTTAATGGGTTAAAGGATAGGCATTCGGCATTTTGATGGAGCTTCCCTGATTTATAGGTTCTGGAGAAATCGTTCTCTTGGAGCCGAAGAGCCCATCGTCCAAGGCGGCCGACAGGATCTTTTATACACGATAGCCAGCGGAGGGCGTGATGGTCAGTGATTACAGAAAACCGGCGGCCAAATCAGTATGGCCGAAATTATGTTATTGCCCACACAAACGCTCGACACTCCCGCTTGGTGATTGTGTAATTTTTTTTTTCGTTTAATAAAAGTGTGTGGCTTGCGTCAGCAGTTACTCGGTTGTGTCCGGATTGAATTTGAGCCAAAATAGCACCAATACCATGGCCATTGATATCTGTGCGTAACTCATTGGGTGCGGAGTCATCAAAATGACCTAGAATGAAGCTGGTTGTTAAAGCGATCTTTAAGCATATAAACGCTCGTTCTTCGTCCGATTGCCATAAAGAAGGCGTGCCTTTTTTCAGAAGGTTGTGCGATATGGTGTATAAAACGCGGAAGTATAAAGGCAATCCAAGAAAGCTGCGGACGTCCTTAGTGTAGCGCGGTCTTGGAAAGTCCTGAACAGCATTTACTTTCTCAGGGTCTGGTTGAATGCCGGTTTATCCACCAAATGGCACAAAATTGTTATATGAAGAATGCCGAACTGGTACTTCAACGAGTTTAAATTAAAGCCGGCGTAACGGAAAAGTTCGAGTACTTGAGCCTCGCGCGTGAGGTGAGAGGAAAATGTGATTGAAAAAATAATTACATCGCCGAGATTACATAGGCAGGTAGTCCGTTTTAAATCTTTAGCCAGGCGATCCATCATCCTTTCAAATGTTTAAAGTAATGCCCGAATGGCATAACTTTAAATTCGTAGAGGCCGTTGGGTGTAATAAATGCTGTTTTTTCTCGATCTGAGTCGTCGAGAGTAATTTTCCAATAGCCCATGCGGAGGTCAATAATGGAAAAGTACTCGGCACCGTGCAAATATTCCAGCGTGTCATCAATACGAGGGAGTGGATAAACGACCATTTTTGTGATTTTGTTCAAGCGACGGTAGTCGACGCTGAACCTCCATGATCCATCTTTTTTCTTGATCAATACAACGGGCGTTGACCAGGTGCTAGAAGAAGGTCGAACAATGTCCTTCGAAAACATGTTTTCAACTTCTTGTTGAATGACTCGACGTTCGCTGGCTGACACTCGGTAAGGTCTGTGGTGGACGGAAGTTGCGTGGCCGGTGTCGATGTGATGTGTAGCAAGGGTCGTATGTCCAAGGGGGCGGTTGTCAAAACCGAAGATGTTATGGAACTGCGTGCAGAAGACCTTGAAGGCGCTGTCGTTTGGTAGAGTCCAACCTGGAGTCTACCATGCTGAGTATTTTCAAAGGGTCCAGGAATGCTGGGCGGGTTGAATTAGGAGCGGATGGGTGGTCTGCTGCAATAGTGGAGACGGTGGCCGTGTCTAACCAAAAGCTTGTTGCTACGAAGCACCTTTTGCAATATTTGTGTACTGGAACTAAAGTTAGCTACCCATACGCGAGTGCAGCCATTGGAAATGGGAACAATACAGTGCGGGAGGGCAAGCTGTTTCGCAAGAAATATGTCCTTGTTAGGCGTTAGAACGTAGTCTTCATTGGCAACAAAGTGCTTTGAGTGAACTTCGGCGGTGTTGGCAGCAAGCGGCGGAATACGATGACTTGCAGTGGTGTATATTCTTGAAACGATTGATTCCGACGTGTGGGCTGAGGTAGGAATGAGAAGGGAAATGGTTCCTGTGGCGCAATCAATGAGGGCGGCGTGCGTTGACAAAAACTTTTATCCTAGAATCAAAGCATGGGGACAATTTTGGAATCACGGTGAAGAGAACGCGGGTTGTTTCATTGTTTATGGTAATTCGAGCGCTGCAAATTCCAAGACGTGAGATAGCGCGACCGTCTGCACCCCGGAGGAGCTTAGAATCCGGGGGCATTAAAACCTTGTGAAGCTGGCGTCTAAGATCTTCTCTTACAATAGAGATGGCGGCACCTCTATTTACGAGCGTTAATATAGAAACTTGGTCGATTGAAATTAAAAGTTCGTTCTGTGTCTTGCTCGTGGCATCCTGAAGAGGACTAGTGGCCACGAACATTGATGCGGCCCCACATCGCGAGGCTGCACGGTTTAGTTTCCCGAAATGCGGTGGTCGTGGGTGGGGGATGTTGAGCGACGGGGCATGGGCGAGGGTGAGCGGCGGGGATAGGGGAAGGGGAAACGGCTGTATCATGTGGGCAAACTGGGCTCTTCATCTTCATGGCGGTAGAAATTGGCTGATGGGCTGGAGTGACGTTGAAAGGACCGGCGGTAGGCAGTCGACGAGAAAATGCGTCGTCCATCGTTCCGGAGGGACGAGCCAGTGGATCTTTCGTTGGAACAACGCTTGAACAGCAGATACTGGAACTGCTGCACTAGCTGAATCAGCAGGGAACGCAGAGGTCTCTGTTGGCAGCATCGCTTCCAATTCACGGCGTACTATCCGGATAATTTGCCTCTCAGATATTGGCGGATCCTCACAGGTGGACTTTGGTGTCGCGTTGGGCAGGCGTGTGAAGGTGGCTGTGATTCGGCGTTTTTTAGTCTCTTCAAAACGCCTGCACTCTTGTATAACAGCATCCAGTGTGGCACAATTTTTAAAGCAATCAACTGGAATGCATCTTCGGCGATACCCTTAAGAGTGTGAGTTACTTTCTCAGCGTTAGTCATGATAGGATCAGACTTCTGACAAAGGGAAACAACTGCCTGAATGTACGTAATGTAGGATTCTGAGGGCGTTTAGACATGTGAAGCAAGCTTCCGCTTCACGGAGAGCCTTCGACCAGTAGGATCGCCAAAGAGATGTTGCAGATGTTCGTTACACATATCCGAAGACGTAATAGTTTATTCGTGGGTGAGGAACCAGGTTCGGGCTGTGTCTTGTGGATAACAAATGACGTTCGAAAGCGTGATAGTTGGGTTTCACCTGTTATGAACGCTGATCCTCTCGTATAGGTGGATCCGTTGTTCTACATCTTGATCCCCGGATCCGGTGAAGTTGCCAGGGTCACGAGGGTGGGCAATGATAAAAGGGGAGGTTGGTTGCGAGGGTGTGCCCTCCGGTGGGGTGCTGCCGGATGCCGTGTTGCCGTCGGCTCCGGAGTTCCAGGTTGGTGGGGACGGAGAGGTAGGCGGACGGGTCGCACCTCCACCAAGGTGTTACGATAAATCTATACAGTGAACGGGTCGCACCTCCACCAAGGTGTTACGATAAATCTATACAATGATTTAATTTACATTAGGTGAAGACTGAAAATGGCGGTTACAATCATCCTCTACCTCTTCATCTTCTCATGTCTTTTCGCAAAAAAAAGTATCTTCTTTTTCTTCTTAACAATATTGATAACGAAGAATTATTTTATTGCGAGGTCACAGAAGCTGTGGCCATCTAGCAGGCACTCCACAAAACTCCTTGTTCCACAAATACTGTATATACAAAAAAGGATTGTCATGGCTGTGGCGTCACTTTGTGGAAAGGCGCCCTCTTCACACGCAGCGGACACAGAATCGAATCCCAAGAACGGCGTGCGATTGTTTTTAAGCAGTTGGCTATCTTGACTACGGACGCCCTACGATCTACTACGCCAACTACAATATCAACAACGACAACGAGCGTCATTTGCTGTGATGGGAGGGGCCCACTAATAGCTATGATCTATCCCTACATATATCGATAAATTCGTTCCTAATCCATGAACTCGCACAAGTATAAAAAAAAAACGCAATCATGACTGAACAAACGTGAAAGGTATAAGAAAGATCTGTTAGCAACTTGCAAGGCAATAAGAAGCAATCGTATTCTTTTTTTTATTTTACGTTTTAATTGTATTTATTGTCATATTTTTACGAAGGAACAGGCGAGGAAACAAAAAATAGCTTGGGGAGACTGAAACGTTTAATAGCGCGAACTTGTGCCCAAGAATAAAAAGGAAACAGACGATAACAGCAGAACGTCGCCGGCTTTGAAGTCGTCGTAACAGCAGAGTCGAACACCGGGGCGGCACTGACTGAGGATCGCCATGCGGAGTTTCTTATGAACACGCGTTGGCTTCTGGAACAGTCGGCCTAGAAGGTTCGGTGACGAGGACATTCGCAAAAGCAGCAGGATTCTCGAATTTACTTGAACACAAAATTGCAAGGATAAACAAAAGATGCGCCGCCACCAGAAATCGAACCCTGGCACTTCGCGTGGGAGGCAGGCACGATAACCGTTAGGCCACGGCCGCGCTGCCTACTTGGCTAACTGCGCGCGCGGCAATATATGTTCAAATGCATATTAAGTACACAAATAGTGCGCTGCCAGGTTTAGGTAATTTTAATCACATTGACCCTAAACTAAATACAGGATGCCGTTACGTACCATTTTTTAGGCATGACGTGTACGCTATTTTCACCATATCCGCTGCTTGAATGTCGTCGACTTTCTTAATTGTACTGTTTTCTAGAAGTCCTGAATAAAAAATGTACAGTATATATAAATGTTTGGGACATATTTCAAGCACATAAAATTAGTATGAATGTTAATATATTTGAAGTTATGCTTTTTAAAGTCTGGTCTTTCTGGCTCGATAGCATTGTGTCCCACTATTAAGAATAATAAATTTCCTTACCATGAAGTAGTCTCCGGACATCAACACGATGAATATATTTGCTGCGTCCTTGTGAATCTAACTTATTCCACGTATTACAAACGTGTTCATAAAAATTGTTACAAGGCAATATGGAGTTATTGATTGTATCCGAGAAACGTTTTCCTGGAATGTTTCAGTCTACGTGTGAGAAGGTATCAATACAATTTTCCTCAAGATTTATAAGGACTTGTCTTTACATGTGTTTTATTTCTACCCCCGCAATGTAATAATAAGTAAACTCTCAATACACGGGCCGACAATATTTGAAACAATCATGCCAAACTGATAATAAAGGCAGGTGCACTTTCATGAGAAAGGTTTTGCAGCATCGACATTAACATACCCTAGACATGAAGACAACTAAATTACGAACTATTGTAAACACGTGTAAGGACCTGATAGTCAGCTTGTTCTTTACTACCCTTGCAATGACCTGAATGTTTGCGTTCAAAAACAAAACAAGAAACAAAATTATACGCTTTCCTCGTCTGGCAAGCTAGGATTCGAAAAAAAAATGAACAGTCTTGGAATAGTCGAGTGATGTTGGTCATAGATTATATGTATCTAAAGTCACCAAGTTGGTTACCAAGCGGCGTTCTCGTTCCTCGAAAAGTCGACGGGCGAGCAGCACGTCGCGTCGTTCACTGGCGGCGGCCGGGCAGAAAAGCCTTGCGCCTTCGCTTGATAATTGACCGGACATTCACGGGGCCAATTTCGGACATTCCGCCGCCTCGACTGAGTTTCCCTTCAAACTAGCGATAGCATGAAGAGGGAGGACGACACATCTATATGGTTAGCAGGGTTTCGGCAGCCGCGGGGCCCGGCGTGGCCTTGCCATAGGCTCACGCCAAACGCCGTCCATGCCCTCGAAGAAAATTGCAGGGCACCCTCCGAGAACTGCAGAGCCCGCAATAGTCAGAAACTGGGCGCAGCAACGGCGGAAGTTGTCGGATACGTGTCTAGCGTTGTAAGGATTTAGTTTGTCAAGCCACGTCTGGTCAAATCTTCGCGACGTCATATTCTGTTTTCTTTCTTGCTTTCTTTCTTTTTTATCTTTTTTTTTTTTTTTGTGGTCGAAAAAACTTTGCTGTTTTTGCGATTTTGTATTCAGATGTCCGTTTTTCTTATTCTTCCTAGTCACGTGGCTCTACGTTATGATGACTTTTTACGCTTTGCAATGGAACAGCACAATTGTACAGACTTTATCGGTTCAAGAGAACATCTCCTTTGAGCCGACATCGTGCGGCAACGCCCATGTCACGAATACAAGCTAGCTCAATTTGAGTGGAGATTTGTTGTCGCTTTTCTCAGCTGGAGGTCATATGCTAATCAATATTCTGCCATCACAAGCCAGTTCAAGTTGCTGCAAGGAGTAAGCGAGAGTGTAAAATAAATAAAAGGTGGCGTTTTGTAAAATATTGACGTGCAATTTCGCTACTTTTAGAGAAATTACTTGAGTTTCTGAATTTATAAAATAACTAAAATTATATCTAAAAAAACATTTGTATATATTCGTAAGCTGCATTTCAAGACGCGCATTTTTATATTTCTTGCACGGTTTTTCATGAAGTTACTTGTCTTAAATAATTTCTGAAATTGACTCTAACATGTATTTATTACGTGTTTCGTAATATGTTTTTGCATAAAAACATATAATTGTAATTTATTATATTTTGTGCGAATATTTCTAATCGTGTATAAAATAAATTTAAAACTATTAACTACATGCCTGCTATGGTGTGACATTGACGGCTGTGCAAATTAAAATGAGCATAGTAAAATGTTGGCAATGTCAACGCCTCGAGCTTCTCAATTTTATAAATCTGATACATATACACGTTTGCAAGTCCGGCTTCAGGGCGCTGCCATCTTGCTTGGCTGGGGTGCGCTTGGACGAGTCATAATCCGATTACGAAGCCTTGCTAAGGCGTCGTAATCGGATTATGGCCGCTCCCGAGAGCGCACCCCACTGAGGAAGATGGCGGCGCCCTGAGACCGGACTTGCAAACGTGTATAGCTGAATATTCCTCCCCAAAACACGGGGTTCACAAATATTTAGTACAGAAATATCATAAATACGACCTGGACAGCCACTGTACGATTTGACGTGGAAACGCCCAAAGAGTGTGGCATGTTATCCACGTCTCTTGACGTGCAACTGGGACTATAGTCACCTTTCAAGAACTGGTTTGCACTTTAGATGAAAGGGCGATCCACACACTTGCGCCAAGTACGACAGAGTGCCACTGCAACGGCTTCGGACGTACGGGTTGCTATGGCAACAGCTGCGTCGGCTCCAACAAGACCCGTTTTTACCCCGCCGCAAGCCGTTTGCAGTTCCACTTGGTCCGACTGAACGCAAGCACGTGAATCGCCCTTAATGCTCTAAAAAGCTTTGCTTGCTTTTTTTTACGCCTAAAAGATTTTCTAGGTTTTTATTTAAAGCATTGCCAGAGGAATTGCCCTTTTATTTTTGTCGGTTTAGAAAAGTTTTCGAAATATATTTGAATTAATCAGTGATTTCAATAAACTTTTGTTGATCCCACGGATAAATTTCATATACACTTAAAGGGACCATGAAATGACCTTTTACTTTTGCCAGATAAGTCTTACATTAAACCTTCAACATTCACTGAATGCCAAACATGCATCCGTTTTCGTCTCGGTTTATTAACTTCTACACAAAAAATTAATGAAATATCGACTTTTTCTTTCTCTCCAACTGACCGCAAAACAAGTTGCAGCGTAATTTTGACGGTCGTGACGAACTCTGGTACCGGAACCGGAAGTTCTCTCGGCAGTAGGAGAATGGGAACGTTAGCGGCGGAGAGTTGGGGGTGCGCCGGTAGGTTTTTGCTGCGCTGATGGCGCTGATGTCACCGACGTATTTTCTGAATCGGCGCCTCTCATCGCCGCGATAGCCATGGACACATTGCAACTGAGCGAAATTCAATGAGATATGTTGCACTACAGCGACAGCATGGGACTAGTCCCGTAGGCCGGTGTGATGATGTGACTCAATGAGGAAAAGAAGAAGTGCAAGTCAACCCATGGATCGGCCCCGAGGGGGAAAGGAAGATGACGAAGAAGATAAGTTTTGGGAGTGCCTGCAGAGAGCGCGTGAAAGAAGACTGGTCGAAGAGAACGTGCAGAGAGCGGAACGACACCATCGGCCAGGGCAACCGGCGGCCTCCTAATGTCTGACCAGCAGCCTGTTCCAGCGAGGGCGGCGAATAGAAACCTACGATGCCCCCGGCTTCCTACAGCGCGAGCGCTTGGTGCGGTAACTCTGGGGCCGCCGACGGAAGCCAACCGCTCCCGCTCCTGACTTCCAGCCACAACCGTGGGCCGACAACGACAGCACAGGACACACTGCTGCACAGGGATTTAAAGACATGGTGACTGATGCGTTTTCTTTTCTTTCATTTCTTTAACTAAGTTTTCTTCTTTTTTTTTGTATAAGCATATGAACTCTTTGATTTCTTTTGTAAATACAAGTTTTTATGAAAAACGAAGGACGTTGTATCTTGTCAATTATTAACCACAAAGAACCCTGTGACAATTAACTGGCGTCCGCGACAGGACAATATATTCTGTTCTTTCGTTTTTCTACGTAACAATAATTAATCAGAATGGAGGTTAAAGAGGTAATGTCTTTGGGCGCTGAGTTGGGACTGGCAGGAGCGGAGTTGAGGTCTTGGGTGGACGAGGAGCGAGCACGCCAACGAGAAGAGAGGGTTGCTGAGTGGGAAGCACAGCGCCTCAAGGCAGAAAGTGAGGAACGGATTATCGAACTAAAGATTCGTCTTGCAGAGGCTAGCGCAACCGAGATAGGACGAGCAGATGGCAGTGAAGGGTCACGTCGCACATCTATATCGCTATCTCCTAGTCCTCACAAGCTTATGCCTCCCTTCGATGACAAAAGGGACGATCTCGACTCGTATTTGAGGAGATTTGAGCGTGTAGCTCAGGGGAAAGATTGGCCGCAAGAGAAGTGGGCGACTGCTCTAAGCATGTGCCTTGTTGGCCCAGCTCTGGAGGTCATAGGTAGGATGTCACCTGAAGACTCTCTGAAAGATGATAAGGTGAAAAGGGCTTTGCTCCAGCGGTTTCGGTACACGGCACAAGGGTACCGCGAGAAATTTAGAGAGAGCAAGCCGTTGGACGGAGAGACAGGGGGCCAGTTTGCTGCGAGACTAGAGGGGTTCTTCGACCGCTGGGTCAGTATGAACGAATGCCCAAAAACGAATGAAGGGGTTCGTGACCAGATAATCGGGGAGCAATTCCTTCGGAATTGTCATCCTATGCTGGCGGTCTTCTTAAACGAAAGAAGCTGTAAGACCATCTCGGCGCTGGTTGAAATGGCGGACCACTTCCTGGAGGCGCGGGGCCAGCCTAATCTGGCCAATTTCAGGAAGGAGGCCAAGGAAGCCTTAGATTAACTGAAGGAAGATGTGCATGGCAGCAAACCCGCTCTAAAGATAAAATGTTTCTTGTGTGGTAAGTTGGGCCACAAGACAGCAGATTGCCGAACAAAGCCAGAAACACGCGTATTCTGTCAAGTGTGTCAGAGGTCAGGCCACGAGTCCAGATCATGTCCGCAAGGAAAGAACGGAAAGACAGAAGTTTTATGTTTCGTAGAACCCGATGATGATCCTGTTGGTAAGACTGACGCGTTCTCACGGGGAAGGACGAAAATCTCAAGAAACGCCTTCAGAACGCCCGCAATGAATATGACTGAAAAGGCAAAATCATTTCTGTCGGAAGGTATGCCAATCACAGATGGGATATTAAACGGCAAAGCAGTAAAGGTGTTGAGGGACAGCGGGAGTAACACCGTGATAGTGCGCCGGGAACTGGTCGCATCTGAATATTTTACTGGCAAAGTCAGTCCCGTATTCTTAGTGGACGGGACGTGTCTGATGTTGCCAGAGGCAAACATTCGCCTTGTGTCGCCGTTTCTAACGGGACAGGTAACTGTCAAGTGTATGGACCATCCTCTGTACAACGTTATTGTGGGGAATATTCATGGAGCGAAAGACTCGACCGAACAAACCCTGAAGGAGCTGTCTGACGCGGAAGGTGAAATCGTCGCTGCCGTCGACGGTAGTATGCCGAGTGGGTTAAACCAACTTAGTAACGGTGGGAGTGCCAGAGAATGGGGGGACCTGCGGCTCTCGCAGTGGAGTGACACCGACGCTAAAGAGCACTTGAAAAGCAGGCCAACCACTCACGAGCAGTACCTAGAGATGGAAAAGCTGCTGCAGCGGGTCTTCGACATGAAGAAGCCGGTGTACCCCAATCCCCGCAGAGTGCTCTACCCGAGGCCGCGCCTCCAAAAGAGGGACCCTGAGGTTCAAACAGTGCTTTCGCCACTGGGCACGACCAATAAATACCCCGTGCTGGAGATATCTCCTCATGACAGCGTCCCGACCGAGGTCATCGAGGGCTACAGCCTGGCAGGAGCCGACTTTTCCGTCTCGTCCGGAGAGGACACCAGGGTGCACGTAAACGAAAGGGCCAAGAGGAAGTGTCAGGATGGACGGCCGAAGTTCCTTGAAAGGCAAGTGGACCGGGAACAAATGATCAAGGAAGAAGACCTGCAGCTTGAGGAGCGAAGGCTCAAGCTCGACGAAGAGCGGCTGACCTTTGAGAGGACCAAGTTTGAAGCAGAGGTGGCGGTCAAGGTCAGAAAGCTAGACATGGAGGAGAAGGAGCGCCGGATACGCGACGGCATAGACAAGATGCACCCGGAGCTCATGAAGATGTTCGAGGAACTGGTCCGGAAGGCACTGTGATCGAGAACTGCCCGGAAATTCTTCGTCGCGTATGAAGTGATTTGGTACGATGGTGGGCATTATCACCGACCGTTAGAAGAAGCGTAGTAGATTCAAATGATTCTTCATTACGATTCATTCATTACGATTGAGAGGAGTGCAAAGTAGAATGAACTGTAATAATTTATCGTTAGAATTTGTTTCAAGTAATATACCTCGGGTTATGCATTTTGGGAGCGTATTTGCAAGGAAATTTGAGAACATGTGGATACGTTAAAGCAGTTTTTTTGAGAGAATGCGACAAGCCGGTATTACAGTAAACCCATGAAGTGCGAAGTCGGTAGGAGGACAATAACATTCCTGGGTCATTGTCTGGGTAATAGAGAAGGTTCGTGTGCATTTGTATGGAACGCATCATCCGTTTGTATGGAACGCATGTTTAGACGACCCATCATCATGTGTATGGAACGCATGTTTAGACGACCCATCATCCTCTACAATATCGAAACAAGACGAAACAACTTAACAACCGAGTGTTACGCTGGGGTCTGATGCCACAAGAGTACTCGTTTCGCGTGGAGTACATTTAAAGAAGAAAGAATATGGGTGCGGGTTATCTTATTAGGCTGCAATGAACTTGCGCACATCATCATGGTCTTGGTTTTTTTTTGTGTACGTAATTTCTTTTGGTACTTACAAAAAAAATCTTAAAGCGGGGCACCTTGTGGTGATGTGACTCAATGTGGAAAAGAAGAAGTGCAAATCAACCCATGGATCGGCCCAGAGGAAGAAAGGAAGATGACGAAGAAGGGAAGTTTTGGGAGTACGTGCAGAGAGCGCGTGAAAGAAGACTGGCCGAAGAGAACGTGCAGAGAGCGGAACGACACCATCGGCCAGGGCAATCGGCGGCCTCCTACTGTCTGACCAGCAGCCTGTTCCAGCGAGGGCAGCGAATAGAAACCTACGCTGCCCCCGGCTTCCTACAGCGCGAGCGCTTGGTGCGGTAAGTCTGGGGCCGCCGACGGAAGCCAACCGCTCCCGCTCCTGACTTCCAGCCACAACCGTGGGCCGACAACGACAGCACAAGACACACTGCTGCACAGGGATTCAAAGACATGGTGACTGATGCGTTTTCCTTTCTTTCATTTCTTTAACTAAGTTTTCTTTTTTTTATATATAAGCATATGAACTCTTTGATTTTCTTTTGTAAATACAAGTTTTTATGAAAAACGAAGGACATTGTATATTGTCAATTATTAACCACAAAGAACTGTGTGGCAGCCGGTATGCCTCTTGGGAAGCGCGGCGAGTCTTCCGGTGAAGACTCCAGAAGTCAACCCACATGCCATTGTTGGTAAAAGGCGGCCCGCGTCAGTTGTTTGCAAAGCGACGTAGATGGAAACAAATTGCCGCGGCGTTTTTCGCGGGCTCGGAGATGCAGGAGCGAGCCTACGTTAAAAAAAGATACGTTTGAACTACGACAGTGTCAGCAAGAGCCACGTAAATACTTGTTCACACTCGGAGCGGACGCGCGCGTTTGATAGAAGTGTTGTAATCGCGCTGTTGGTAAGCGTTTCGGGACCGATCTTTTACGATTGCAACTCGATACTGACGTGACACTCGGCAAAGGAAGGTTGGACCGGCACTGCACGTAGCTCCCACGAACCGTTATAGCTCGACAGTGACGTGCAGCCTTGTCAGAATAAAAATGGCATAGTAAAAACAAAGTGTACATACCGTGTTACGAAGGTAATTCATACGGCGTTTATTTGAGCTCTATATCATACACAACAAGAAGATATAATCGACGAGAGTCCCTTTTCGACGACAGTGTTCGTCACCACTGCCTCGGAAAACAAGGAGATGACAGGGGGGAGAGATTGACCTCAGCTCTTAATCTAAAATTGAGGTCAGCGATCAAACTATAATAGGGAAGGGCCCACAAGAGTCGCGCGGGCATATTCCATTCAGCACGCCAGCCGGTCGTGGGTAGACGGTCTGGGTCAAGTACCGTTGAAGCAACGCTGCGGCGAGTCGGAGTGCCTGCTAGACCTATATTCGGCCGAGCTCGCTTTGGTCGGGGTCGGTGGATTCGTGGCCGTTGTAGATTTTCTCGGGTGTTTGTGGATCCAGCGTTCTTGTTCCTCGCGGTCTGTTTCAAGTACTTTTTTTTTGGTGCTTGAAGTCGGGACGCGCGAGAAGAACACGTAGAAAAAAAACGTTCGTTGGTCGTCGCAACCAAGTAACTGAGCCGACGCTGACGGCCCTACTGCGCAAGCGCAGTAGTTGCTTCGTTTAGAAAACGATAGATGGTGCTTGGCTCTCAGCATTATCAAATTTGGCAATTTTCGTCACATCTCTAACTATGCTACAAAATGTGGATCTGAATATTATTTAACAAAACGTTTAGGCAACATTCGCCGGCTATTTATTGTTTACGATCGCGGTGCTGGTGAGGTAGGCGCTTACCCAATAGGCGACGTGGATTCGGGTGACGTGCTGCAGTTCCGCGGATGCATCGCAGTGAAAAGGCAGAGAGCTTTCGAAGGAAAGAATGCGCAGAAGAGTCCAGTTTTTTTTTTAAGTTTTATAGCGAAACATTTTTTTGTGGTTCCAAATTTTTTTGTGTTTTCGTGTTTTTTTTTACACCTTTCGGTTGATGAAATTTGATTTCAGAATCGTTTCATGGTCCCTTTATTGTGTTTCCGAGGAATTCATTGGGGCTTCTAGTCCTTTCTTCCCTTATGCTCAACTTTACTTTTAATTTTTCTTGGATAGAAACTGAGAGACTGGAAGAGATCCGAGTG